>NC_079193.1:254160245-254385267 GCF_029499605.1 Hyla sarda
TCACTCAAAGTCATCTAGCACCCCCCTCACCTTCTAAGACATGGCTGGGCAGTGGTACGACGAATGGATCTTACAAATGCGGCCACTGTAAGGCCTGCCCCTTTATGAGGAAAACGGAAAGTATCACTGTGCCATCACTTGATAAAATGTTTAAAATCAAAGGTATGATTAACTGTAGTACAAAAGCAGTTATCTATGTCGCCATATGATCCTGCAACCTACTATATGTAGGCAAAACTATTAGAGAACTGCGCCGTAGAGTGCTTGAGCATATAGGTGACATCCGCAATAAAAGGGATACAGCAGTGGCGAGGCATATTAATGAATCTCATGGGGGTGATCCTCAACATCTAGAATTTTTTGGCATAGAAAAGATGCGACCCTCACCGAGAGGAGGTAATCTGGACCAGATGCTGCTTCAACATGAGACACGTTGGATTTATACTTTAGATTCAGTAACCCCCAAGGGACTTAATGAGCAATTGTGCTATACTAGTTTCCTTTAGTTGTGGCTTTGACCGCTGGGGATATTTCTAGGGGTGACTATAGGTAGTTAGTGGGGGCTGTAGTCAGCCTTTGAGCTAGGACACACCCCTTAACTAGGGATGTGTAGGGTATCCTAGACTAGGTTCCTGTGCGGGACCGCCCTTTTTAGGGCGGCCACCCCGCCTAGGTTTAGGGACTAGTTTTAGGGTCTAATAGCGTGTATCTAGGTCCACTAGGCCCCCGCATATTCTCCCTCCCCCCCCCTTTCAAGCTGGGTGTTCCCCTCTCCCCAGCGGCCATTCACGCCTCAATTACAGCTGTTTTTATCTTACTTATTTGTTTAATCTATGCGCATTTTCTCATTAAGATATGGGCTTCCCTGTGCCTCTCCCCTGGGGTCCCTCTGCCTGCATCGTTCCTCCTTACATAGATTCTTTGATTAGTAGGAGGTCCACTACTTTAATCTGATTGGATATGTTGGTTCAGTATCATTTACATCACTTGGTAACACTTTCCTCATCATTACTAATCCGGGTTTTCTCTTTGGTGTAATCTGGACTTATCCAAATAAAGCCCTTTTAGTTCATGGGCCAGCTTACCTCTGACCCATGAACCGTACTTATCCCACAGAGCTCAAAGGGTTAACTGTTCTTTGCCCGCTACCCCGCGATACGAGCGGTGTGTAGGTTACGCCCTCCAGCGTCAGGCGTTCGCATGGAGACGGCAGACGGGCGGAGACTCCTCCCATGGCTCCGGAAGCGGATAAGACGTCAGACGCCGTTAGCTCCGGACATGTGTGTGAGAAGCCGGCATACAGCTCGGCTCCCCACCACTGCGGGTTACACACATTGTCCGGAGCGCTTCACACTTACCTCTTGCGCCAGAACCGTGAGTAAAATCCTTCCCTTGCAGGTATTGATCATAACTACCATAAGGGATAGGTGGAGAACAATATATTCCTCTATGCTTTATTACAGGTTTCACGTCGAGTCCCGACAGGACCGTGAGTGTATTTTCTTGTACTGTGGCTAGCATCTCCCCTTCCCAGCTACGACATGGTGTACTGAATATGGTTTCCTGTTGTCTGCATCTTTCTTACAGGTGGAATCTGGGAAGGGTGAAGGAAGCGTTTCCGATACTTCGAGCCACATCCTGGCTATAGACCATTATCCAATAATTCACTGTGGATAAATGATTTTTTGTTTTATGGCATCCATTTGTTGAGCCCCTGAGGAGGACACATGCTACTTTGTGCCGAAACGCGTAGGGCCGTTGTGTCATGGGATACATCTAGTCCCTCTGGGCAGATTGTATCCTGGATGTGATATCTTGTTATATATACTTGGGATTTTGTCCCCTGGTCTATATTTTAGCAGCATAGCTTTGGCGTACTATTGCTAAGAGGCCCTTATCCGGGTCAAATGGCTGATTATTATTCATCACTATTATTATAATATTTTAGAGGTGGTTATTAAGAGTTATATTTTATGCACACTCCCCCCATTTTTTCCAATTTAATTTTTGGGAGCTGATTAATTACACTGGTCCGTAGATACCACATCATCTACCTGTATATCATTGACTGTTTGAGTGGACACATGCACATTTGTGGCCTGCTGGAGGTCATTTTGCAGGGCTCTGGCAGTACTCCTCCTTGCACAAAGGTGGAGGTAGTGGTCCTGCTGCTGGGTTGTTGCCCTCCTACGGCCCCCTCCATGTCTCCTGATGTACTGGCCTGTGTCCTGGTAGTGCCTCCATGCTCTGGACACTATGCTGACAGACACAGCAAACCTTCTTGCCACAGCTCGCATTGATGTGCGATCCTGGATGAGCTGTACTACCTGAGCCACTTGTGTGGGTTCTAGACTACGTCTTATGCTACCACTAGAATGAAAGCACCGCCAGCATTAAAGAGTGACCAAAACATCAGCCAGGAAGCATAGGAACTGAGAAGTGGTTTGTGATCACCACCTGCAGAACCGCTACTTTATTGGGGGTATCTCGCTAATTGCCTATAATTTCCACCCGTTGTCTGTTCCTGCATGTGAAATTGATTGTAAAGCAGTGTTGCTTCCTGAGTGGACAATGTGATTTTACAGAAGTGTGATTGACTTTGAGGTACATTGTGTGGTTTAAAGGGGTACTCCGGTGGAAAACGTATTTTTTTTTTTTTTTTTTTTTAATTAACTGGTGCCAGAAAGGTAAACAGATTTGTAAATTACTTCTATTAAAAAATCTTATACCTACTTATTAGCTAATGAATACTACAGAGGAAATTCTTTTTTTTTTTTGGAACACAGGGCTCTCTGCTGACATCTCTGTCCATTTTAAGAACTGTACAGAGTAGGAGAAAATCCCTATAGCAAACATATGTTGCTCTGAACAGTTCCTAAAATGGACAGAGATGTCAGCAGAGAGCCCTGTGTTCCAAGAAAAAAAAAAAAAAAAGAATTTCCTCTGTAGTATTCAGCAGCTAATAAGTAGTATAAGGATTCAGATTTTTTTTTAATATAAGTAATTTACCTATTTTTTTTTTTATAACTTTCTGGCACCAGTTGATTTAAAAAAAAAAAAGTTTTCCACTGGAGTACCCCTTTAAGTGTTCCCTTTATTTTTTTTTGAGCAGTGTAGTTAGCCAGGTAGGCAGGCAGACAGGTTTATAGTTAGCCAGGTAGGTAGATTGTTTGGTAGCCAGGTATATAGTTAGCGCCCCCCGACCCACCCCAGGCTATAAAATAAAAAAAATAAACCTTATGCTCACCTGATTATGTCCCACACAGCCATCTCCTCTGAAGTGCAGCCAGCCCATATTTTCCTTTCTCCACAGTGAAGGCGCTGATGAGGGTTGTCATCGGTGCCTGCAGTGAGGGTCACGTCTCTTCTCAGTTTAGGTCGCAAATGTGGCTCACACTGAGAGGAAGCTTTCAGCTGTATGCATGTGAGCCGCGAATACAGCTAAAAACAGCGTTAGCCTATGGATCCGGGACAAGTGTTCAAGATCCCCAGTAGCAGCGGTGAGCCCTTAACTTGGCCGGACCCTCTGACCACTTTCGAATGGATCAGCCAGTCTGTTCACCCTGATTATTGTAATATACATTGGTTAAAAAATGCTCAGTACTTCTTACCACTTCTCTGCCCAGAACACTGTTTGTCTCTTGGCTCTGTGCCAAAACAAAACACAGGAAGTGTAAATGGGACAAGCAGGGCTCTGTGCATGCCCCTGGCTTGTCAAACAGCCTGCAGAGTAAGCTATGGGTGTGTTACAGACCCTCAATGTACAGAGCAGCCAGATGTGCAAGTACCATGCCCAAGGCATCAGAATGGGGAAGGGGATTTAAATGGGTTAAAACAGAGATCGAACCTTGAAGCAGATGGGTTATAGCAGCAGAAGACCACACCAGATGCTACTCCTGTCAGCTAAGAATAGGAAACTGAGGCTGCAATTCACAGAGGCTCACCAAAATAGGACAATGGAAGACTGCAAGAATGTTGCCGGGTCTGAGGAGTCTCTATGCCAGATGTGACATTCACATGGCAGGGTCAGAATTTGGCACAAGCAACATGAAAGCATGGATCCATCCTGCCTTGTATTGGTAATGGTTCAGGCTGCTGGTGGTGTAATATTGTAGGGGACATTTTGTTGGCAAAATTTGGGCTCCTTAGTGCTAACTGATCGTTTAAACACAACAGCCTACCTGAGTATTGTTGCTGACCATGTCCATCCCTTTATGACAAAACTGCACCTATCTTCTTATGACAAATGAGTTCACTGTACTCCAATAGCCTCCAGTCACCAGGTCTCAATACAACAGAGCATCACTGCAAAAAGGAAAGATATCCAGCACGGAAGTCTTGATATAACTTGACGTTTATTTAGAAATCCATTAAAAACAGTGATCCACCAACATACAGCTATAGAAACACACAGGATCTGACGCGTTTGTCTAATCGGCCTTAATCATAGATCCATGATCTATGCCGCACCTTGCCCCACATAGAGGGGTACACTTAATATGAAACAAGCTTTGAATATGTGAATGAAGTGCAGACTTCCAGATTTATGTCAACAGAGAAGGAATTGCATCTATGCTTTAGTCCCTTAATTTCCACAGGCTCAAAAGTAATTGGACACACTAATGTAATAAATACAAGGACTATTTTTAGAACTGAGATAAAAAAAATATCTTGCAGTGAACGGTTGACTGAAGTCAGGATCACTGCACCAGTTATTCACTTTATGTTTCCTGGCTACTACCTATGACCACTGACAAATCGTAGCTAGCGCTTACAAAGTCTGTCCAAAACAAATAGACATTCTCCCATTAGCATAATAGCTGTTTTTCTGTTAGGATTCAGAGTGATAATGGATTGATAAAAGATCTTATATTTTCATGAAAAGATAAACATTATGTTACAGATTCCAGGCTAGTTTGGCTATTTCTCTCCTCCAGGAGCCTGTCGCCCTCCTTGCAGCTTCTCTGTAATTGCTTAGAAACCCCTCCAGCCACAGAAAGAATACATTTATTAAAACTGTGCAACAGGAATCCGCACCAAAGCAAGAACAAATATGGCATCAGGGAGAAACTGCCCACTCTTAAGCATAGAAAGGGAATGTGATACATTACAAAATCCATAATAAAATGAAAAGTTTGATAGATAATCTCTGACTTCACTTCATATTATGTACATCTACAGCGACTTAACCCCTTAAGGACGCAGGACTTACTCAAACGGCCCCTTTTCCGTGTCCTTAAGGACACAGGACGTTTGAGTACGTCCTGTCAAATCCCAGCCCCCCGCTGCTAGCTGGAGGGGAGCCGATGCCCGATGCCTGCTGAAATCGTTCAGCAGGCATCGGGGCATATCGCCCAGGGGGGTCATGATGACCCCCCATGTCTGCGATGGCCGCAGATCGCTGGACAATTCAGTCCAGCGAACTGCGGCAGATTCCGGGTCAATCGGGACTCCAGTGATCCGATGACCCGGAATTACAGGCTATTCGGGGCCGTCTCTGACGGCCCCGAACAGCCACAGCCAGCAGGGGTGAGGTGGCACTGGTGCCACCTCACGATCGCCCTGATTCGTCGTCCGGTTTCCCGGCCAACCAATCAGGGCGCCTGCTGCGGGTGTCACTCCCGCAACCCGCTCCGCCCCTCTTCCAGAGGACGTGAGCGGGTGCGGGACGTGCAACCCGGGAGCTGGGGACCCCGATCCTCGGCGTCCCTGTTGGGATCGGGGCCCCAGGAGCGGCGGCCGCGGCGGCGACGACAAGGGACTGATGTGATGCGGCGTGAATCGTTGGAGGCGAGTGACAGCCTCCTGCTGTTGCTTAGCAACAGCTCCCAGCATGCAAAAAGGGCATGCTGGGAGCTGTAGTGATGCAACAGCAGGAGGCAGACCACCACAACTCTGGGCATGCTGGGACTTACAGTTTTGCAACAGCTGGAGGCACATTTTTTCTATGGAAAAGTGTACCTTCAGCTGCTGTGTAACTACAACTCCCAGCTTGCACAAACAGCTAAAGTGCATGCTGAGAGTTGTAGTGGTGCATCTGCTGGTTGCATAACTACAACTCCCAGCATGCCCATTGGCTGTCGGTGACTGCTGAGAGTTGTAGTTTTGCAACAGCTGAAGGCACACTGAGTTAAGTAGCAAACCAGTGTGTCTCCAGCTGTTGCATAACTACAACCCCCAGCATCCCCAGCCAAAGTAGTATGCCTAAAGCTGTTGCATAACTACAACTCCCAGCATGTACAGTCTATCAGTGCATGCTGGGGTTTGTAGCTTTTGCAACAGCTGAAGGCACACTGGTTGCAAAACACTGAGTTTGTTACCAAACTCGGTGTTTCACAACCAGTGTGCCTCCAGCTGTTGCAAAACTACAACTCCCAGCATGCACTGATAGACTGTACATGCTGGGAGTTGTAGTTTTGCAACAGCTGGATGTCTCCCCCCCCCCCCCCCCCCCCCAATGTGAATGTACAGGGTACACTTACATGGGCGAAGGTTTACAGTAAGTATCCGGCTGCAAGTTTGAGCTGCGGCAAATTTTCTGCCGCAGCTCAAACTACCAGCGAGAAACTACTGTGAACCCCCGCCCGTGCGACTGTACCCTAAAAACACTATACTACACTAACACAAAATAAAAAGTACTATATATACACATACCCCTACACAGCCCCCCTCCCCAATAAAAATGAAAAACGTCCGGTACACCAGGGTTTCCAAAACGGAGCCTCCAGCTGTTGCAAAACAACTACTCCCAGAATTACCAGACAGCCACTGACTGTCCAGGCATGCTGGGAGTTTTACAACAGCTGGAGGCACCCTGTTTGGGAATCACTGGCGTAGAATACCCCCATGTCCACCCATATGCAAATCCCTAATTCAGTACTCGGGAGAAATTGTGTTACAAATTTTGGGGGAGTATTTTCTGCTTTTACCCTTTTTAAAAATGTAAAATTTTTGGGAAAAGAAGCATTTTAGGTAAAAAAAAATAATTTTTTTTTACATATGCAAAAGTCGTGAAACACCTGTGGGGTATTAAGGTTAACTTAACCTCTTGTTACGTTCCCCGAGGGGTCTAGTTTCCAAAATAGTATGCCATGTGGTTTTTTTTTTTTGCTGTTCTGGCACCATAGGGGCTTCCTAAATGCGGCATGCCCCCAGAGCAAAATTTGCTTTCAAAAAGCCAAATGTGACTCCTTCTCTTCTGAGACCTGTAGTGCGCCAGCAAAGCACTTTTCACCCCCATATGGGGTGTTTTCTGAATCGGGAGAAATTGGGCTTCAAATTTTGGGGGGCATTTTCTGCTTTAACCCTTTGTAAAAATGTAATTTTTTTGGGAAACCAAGCATTTTAGGTAAAATTATTATTATTTTTTTTACATATGCAAAAGTTGTGAAACCCCTGTGGGGTATTAAGGTTCACTTTACCCCTTGTTACGTTCCCCAAGGGGTCTAGTTTCCAAAATGGTATGCCATGTGTTTTTTTTTGCTGTCTTGGCACCATAGGGACTTCCTAAATGCGGCATGCCCCCAGAGCAAAATTTCCTTCAAAAAAGCCAAATGTAACTCCTTCTCTTCTGAGACCTGTAGTGCGCCAGCAGAGCACTTTTCACCCCCATATGGGGTGTTTTCTGAATCGGGAGAAATTGGGCTTCAAATTTTGGGGGGTATTTTCTGCTATTACAATTTTTTTAAATGTTAAACTTTTGGGAAACCAAGCATTTTAGGGAATTTTTTTTTTTTTTTTTTACATATGCAAAAGTCGTGAATCACCTGTGGGGTATTAAGGTTTACTTTACCCCTTGTTATGTTCCCCAAGGGGTCTAGTTTCCAAAATGGTATGCCATGTGGGGTTTTTTGCTGTTCTGGCACCATAGGGGCTTCCTAAAGGTGACATGCCCCCCAAAAACCATTTGTCGCTCCTTCCCTTCTGAGCCCTCTACTTCGCCCGCCAAACAATTAACATAGACATATGAGGTATGTGCTTAATCGAGAGAAATTGGGTTTCAAATACAAGTAAAAAATTTCTCCTTTTTACCCCTTGCAAAAATTCAAAAATTGGGTCTACAAAAACATGCGAGTGTAAAAAATGAAGATTATGAATTTTCTCCTTCACTTTGCTGCTGTTCCTGTGAAACACCTAAAGGGTTAAAACGCTGACTGAATGTCATTTTGAATACTTTGGGGGGTGCAGTTTTTATAATGGGGTAATTTATGGGGTATTTCTAATATGAAGACCCTTCAAATTTACTTCAAACCTGAACTGGTCTCTGAAAAAAAGAGTTTCAAAATTTTGTGAAAAATTTTAAAATTGCTGCTGAACTTTGAAGCCCTCTGATGTTTCCAAAAGTAAAAACACGTCAATTTTATGATGCAAACATAAAGTGGACATATTGTATATGTGAATAAAAAAAAATTATTTGGAATATCCATTTTCCTTCAAAGTTAGAAAAATGCAAAATTTTCAAATTTTTCATCAAATTTTGGGATTTTTCACCAAGAAAGGAAGCAAGTTACCAAAAAATGTTACCACTATGTTAAAGTAGAATATGCCACGAAAAAGCTATCTCGGAATCAGAATGATAACTAAAAGCATTCCAGAGTTATTAATGTTTAAAGTGACAGTGGTCAGAATTGCAAAAAATGGCCGAGTCCTTAAGGTGAAAAAGGGCTCAGTCCTTAAGGGGTTAAAGGGGTATTCAGTCCAAAGACATCTTATCCCCTATCCAAAGGATAGGAGATAAGTTGTCTGATCACAGGAGGCCCACAGGTGGTACACCCCCCTCCGTGCATCACCCGCATTCTATGCAGGAATGCAGCTCCAGTCTGGTAAACCTGTGTTTCCGGGACTTGAGAGGTGACGTCACGACATGCCCCCTCCATTCATGTCTATGGGAGGGGGCATGATGGCGGTCATGCCCCCTCCCATAAACATGAATGGAGAGGGCGTAGCATAGACGTCACCTCTTAAGTCCTGGAAACACAGGTTTCCCAGACTGGAGCTGCATCCCTGCATAGAATGCAGGAGCTGCACGGCGGGGGGGGGGGGGGGGTGTACCACCGGCGGGCCTCCTGAGATCAGACATCTTATTGAAAGGGTTAAGATTTTTAGAAGTAATGGAGGAAAAAATTGAAGTACAAAAATTAAAAAACCTGTGGTTCTTAAGGGGTTAATAAGCCTTCACACGGCTGAATTATTGGGCAAATCCATAATGAAATTAAACGGACCTACGATCCAATGATTATCTGGGAGGTCCTTTATTTTGATTATTGTTGAATAGAACAGCTATGAGCAGGCAAAGTGTTCCCTGAATAGGAACATCTGGCAGAAATCTTAAAGTCTTGAAAATGGAGGAATATTTCTTCTTATATCTTTTCATGTACGAATTTGTGTTTATGTGTATACATTATAAAATAACTATTGTATATAAAACTATCAGTTTGTAAATATTTACCAAATTGAAATATCAATAAAAATCAAAATGAATAAGACAAAAAGTAAAGAAAATATGCTAGTTGGGCTTTTTTTTCTCTTTCAAGAAAGAGTAGAATAGAAGTAGCATCTGTTCTTTATTTTAACTAATTTATTTCGATCCACTCTGTTTTTGCTTAAAAATATCACCATGTAAAAGCACAGGTCAATTATTGAGAATGAGCATGTAGAAGGGCCTAACAGGCTTGTTGACTGTTTCCAATCATGCACAACAAAATAGACTTTAATACAGTCTATCTGTAAATGTATTTTTCTTAAATTTTATCCCATATTATTTCATCCTACTTCAATATGTATCCATTTATTATTGCATATTGTCAGCGCCTTTTGAGGACTGACAATTACACCATAGAGATAATCAAATTAAAGTAATCAAAAATAACTAGAAGATTATATTAGAGAACAGTATATATTTGTCTTCTCCGATTTTCCCAGGGTGTATAAAAGGTACACATCCTTTTCCATACCAGTTCTCGCATAATCGCAATTTAAATATTGTAGAGCCACTTATTCTTCCTTGTTTCCTCTGGACAGGTTTTGATAAATCTACCCCTTTATGCAAGAAGTTACTTTACTTCTTATGCATATTAATTCTATATGTAAACTGTAAAAAATGGATAGGCAAACATTTAAAGTGTATTTCCAATAGTAATGGTGAAAAAACAGGTAACAAAACACCCCCTCCTTAGTGTGCGTTTGCCCACCAACACAGTCTCTCTCCTGTTATGACATACATTCATTTTTGTAAGCCTAGCATAGTGTGCCCTCATGTTTTTAAGTGCCATATAAGCTTCTGCTGAAAAATGGACTGGTTGCTAGGATGTCTTGGCATTGCTTGGTCTAGGAAGAATGTAAGCTCAACGAGCCACACCAGGGAGGCAGCGGGAGATTAGGGAGGTATACAAGTGGCTCAGAAGCTGGTGTAGGAAGGAGGAGTTTGGGTTCATGGAGAATTGGGCTGACTTCCCTGTCGCATACCAGCTCTACCGTAGGGACTTTCTGCACCTCAATGGGGAGGGTGCAGTTGTGCTTGGGTAGAAGATGGCTAGAAGGGTGGAGGAGTGTTTAAACTAGGGACTGGGGGAAGATAATGTTGATAGAGAGAGGGGACTTAAGATACCTGGGGGTAGAGCAGAGGGAGGGGTTAGAATAGTTAATAGAGATAGGCTTCATAGGGGAAAAAAACATACACCATTGAATTGCATGTTGACTAATACCAGCAGTCTGTCCAATAAACCTGACGAACTGGAGTTGATAATGTCTGAGGAGGATTATGACATAGTGGGTATAACAGAGACATGGTTGGACCATAGCTGTGACTGGGCGGTCAACATACTGGGTTATAGTCTATTCAGGAAGGATCGGACAAAAAGGAAAGGGGGAAGAGTTTGTCTTTATGTAAAGTCCAGTCTGAAGGCCGCACTGCAGGAGGATATAAGTGGGAGAAAAAACGATAATGTGAAGTGACTATGGGTAGAAATATATGGAGATAAAAAAAAAAATTCTGATAGGGATTTGCTATAAGCCACCAAACAATGGAAGAGGCAGAAGATCAGTTCATGAGGCAAACAAACAAGGCAGTAAATCAGAATGATGTGACAATAATGGGGGACTTTAACTATCCTGATATAAACTGGGAGAGAGACCTGGGAATCTCAAAGGAAACAGGTTTCTGACTATAGCTAAAGACAATTATCTGTCCCAAATGGTGCAGTGCCCGACCAGAGGGGGCACCCTGCTAGACTTAATATTAACCAATAGACCTGACAGAGTAACTAATGTGCAAGTAGAAGAATAGTGATCATAATATAATACACTATAACTTGTTCTTCAAATAGGAATCTTGCAAGGGGCCACAGAAACAATGAACTTTAGGAAGGCAAAGTTTGATCAACCCAGAGAAAAATATTAAAAATATAAAATGGATAATGTCCTCAAAAACAAGAATACTGACACTAAATGGGAGACTTAAGAATATTTGAAATGATCACTGTATAATACCTTATGGGAATAAAAGGATCAGGAATAAAAGACCAGCATGGATGAATAAAAATGTTAAGGAAGCAATAAATGACAAAAATAAAGCATTTAAGCTACTAAAACAGGACGTCAGTAAAGAAGCATTAAAACGCTATAGAGAAAAATTTTACATATGTAAAAAAAGACTCATTGGTTAAAAATGAAAGTGTTTGAGGAAGAAATTATAGATGGGGGATCAGGAAAGCAAAGACAGTGGGGATCAAAAGCTTTGGCACCCCAGGTAAAAATTTGTATTTATGTGCATAAAGAAGCAAAGGAAAGATTGAAAAATCTCCAAAAGGCATCAAATTACAGATTAGACATTCTTATATATGTCAACAAAAGTTAATTTTTTTTACATATTTACACTTTCAAAATAACAGAAAACTAAAAAATGGCATCTGCAAAAGTTTGGGCACCCTGCAGTTAATATCTTGTACTGCACCCTTTGGAAAGTATCACAGCTTGGAAACGCTTTTTGTAGCCAGCCAAGAGTCTTTCAATTCTTGTTTGAGGTATCTTTGCCCATTCTTCCTTACAAAAGTCTTCTTCCTTCGTTAAGTTCTTTGAGATTTCTGTGCTGTCTGTCACGCACTGCTCTTTTAAAGGTCTATCCAAAGATTTTCAATTATGTTGAGGTCAGCAGATTGTGAAAGCCATGGCAAAACGTTCAGTTTACACCTTTTGATGTAATCCCCCGTGGATTTCGAGGTGTGTTTAGGATCATTATCCATGTGTAGCAGCCATCCTCTCTTTAACTTCAGCTTTTTCACAGATGGCATCAAGTTAGCATCCAAAATTTGCTGAAATTTTATTGAATCCATTTTTCCTTCTACCCGTGAGATGTTCTCTGTGCCACTGGCTGCAATACAACCCCCAAAGCATGATTGATCCACCCCCATGCTTATCAGTTGGACAGAGGTTTGTTTCATTAAATTCTGTTCCCCTTCTCCAAACATACCTTTGCTCATTCAGGCCAAAAAGTTTAATTTTAACCTCATTGGTCCACAGAACTTGTTTCCAATATGCATCAGGCTTGTCTATACATTAATTTGCAAAGTTTAAACGCTGATTGTTGTGGTGAGGATGTAGAAGAGGTTTTCTTATGAGGACTCTTCCATGAAGACCAAATTTGTACAAGTATCTCTTTATAGTGGAATTGTGTACCACAACTCCAGTGTCTGCCAGATCTTTCTGGAGGGATTGTGCAGTCAAACATGGGTTTTGAATTGTTTTTCTCACAATCCTGCGAGCTGTTCCGTACGATATTTTTCTTGATCTTCCAGATCTTGCTTTAACTTCCACTGTTCATGATGACTGCCATTTCTTAATTACATTCCGAAAAGAGGATATTGACATCTGAAAACGTTTTGCTATCTTCTTATAGCCTTCTACAGCTTTGTGAGCATCAACTATTTTCAGTTTCAGATTTCTAGACAACTGCTCAGAAGAACCCATGGTGCTGATTGTTGTAGCAAGGTCAGATGAGTCTGGGCATTTAAAACCTTTGAGATTGACGTCATCTGGTCTTCCCAGATGAGATTGAGAACAATCCATGACACTGACAGGTCTCCGCTTTGCAAAGGGGGCAGTGCATGCTATAAATTCTGCAGGGTGCCCAAACTTTTGCAGACGCCATTTTTTGGTTTTCTATTATTTTGAAAAAAGTGAAAATGATGGAAATAAAATCTAACTTTTGTTGACATATTATAAGAAGGTCTAATCTGTAATTTGATGCCTTTTGGAGATTTTTCCATCATTCCTTGGCTTCTTTATGCACATTAATACAAATTTTTACCTGGGGTGCCCAAACTTTTGATCCCCACTGTATATTAAACCAATTCTTCTCCACTGTATTCACTGAGGAAAATTTTATTGCAGGTGAAATAGAGCAAGATAAGGTAAACTCTCCAGTACAGGTCCCCTGTCTAACCCAGGAAGAAGTACAGTGGCGCCTACAAAAAATCAAAATAGACAAATCACCATGCCCAGATGGCATTCACCCCCCGTGTTCTAAAGGAATTAAGTAATGTAATAGACAGACCCCTATTTTTTTAATATTCAGGGACTCTATAGTAACAGGGACTGTTCCACAAGACTGGCGCATGGCAACTGTGCTGCCAATATTTAAAAAGGGGTCAAAAAGGTGATCCAGGGAATTATAGACCTGTTAGTTTAACCTCCGTTGTATATAACTTGTTCGAGGGGTTTTCTAAGAGATGCTATTTTGGAGTATCATAATAAATGTATGACTCCATATTAGCATGGCTTTATGAGGGATCGGTCCTGTCAAACTAACCTGATCAGCTTTTGTGAGGTGGTGAGCTCCAGACTGGACGAAGGGCAATCACTGGATGTCCTACATCTGGATTTTTCCAAACCATTTGATACGATGCAAGATAAAAGATTGGTGCATAAAATGAGAAGGATTGGGCTCGCGGGAAATGTGTGCAAGTGGGTAAGTAACTGGCTCAGTGATAGGAAACAGAGGGAGGTTATTAATGGTACTTATTCTGATTGGGTGACTATTACTAGTGGGGTACTACAGGGGTCAGTCTTGGGTCCTGTTCTATTTAATATATTTATTAATGACCTTGTAGAGGGGTTGAATAGTAAAGTAGCAATATTTGCAGATGATACTAAACTCTGTAAAGCGGTAAACACTATAGAGGACAGTGCACTATTACAAATGGAACTGGACAGGTTGGAGGTTTGGGCTGAGAAGTGGCAGATGAGGTTCAACACTGAAAAATGTAAGGTAACGCACATGGGGAAGAAAAATCTGGGCTGAGATTATGTATTAAATGGGAGAACACTTGGGACGACTGACATGGAAAAGGACTTAGGAGTCTTATTTAACAGTAAATATAGCTGTTGTGACCAGTGTTGGGCAGCTCCTGCCAAGGCAAATAAAATCATGGGGTGCATCAATAGGGGCATAGATGCCCACGACAAGGAAATAATTCGACCACTGTAAAAATCACTAGTCAGACCACACATAGAATACTGTGTACAGTACTGGGCACCAGTGTACACGGAAGATATAGTGAAGCTAGAGAGTGTTCAAAGAAGGGCAACCAGGGTAATACGGGGAATGGGAGGACTACAGTACCCAGAAAGATAATCAGAATTAGGGTTATTTAGTTTAGAAAAAAAGAAGGCTTAGGGGAGACCTAATAACTATGTATAAATATATCAGGGTGCAGTACAGAGATCTCTCCCATGATCTATTTATACTCAGGACTGTATCTATAACAAGGGGGCATCCTCTACGTTGAGGAAAAAAGGTTTCTACACCAGCACAGACGGGGGTTCTTTACTGTTAGAGCAGTGAGACTACGGAACTCTCTGCCAGAGGAGGTGGTCATATTGAAATCTGTAATAGAGTTCAAAAGGGGTCTGGATGCAATTTTGGAGAGTAATAACATTGCTGGTTATGTATACTAGATTTATAGGGACAGAAAGTTGATCCAGGGATTTAGTCTGACTGCCATATTTGGAGTCGGGAAGGAATTTTTACCTCTAGTATTGGGGTTTTTTCCTTCCTCTGGATCAACTCAGTAGGGACTCAATAGGGTTATAGGTTGAACTTGATTGACTCTGGTCTTTTTTCAACCTTATGAACTATGTAACTGCTGATCCTTGGGAACCATGAATAGCTCTGATTAAGGACTCCCTTCCTGGAAGAATCCAACAAGCAGTATATGCAGATTAAACCTAGAATGTACTATGGCAGTGAGTTAAAAACGCCCATCATTAAAAAGCTGTAAAACAGGTTAACTGAATACATTGCAAAGTCATTTATTGTAACTTTTACTTGAGATCTGTAGAAATAGGATTATAATTGGAGGTACACTTTAATGTTCAGTAACATTGCAGAATAACAGGCAAATTTGCAACAGAACATAGAAGAGATTTAATGTTGGTTGCACACCTAAGTAAAAAAAAAAACAAAAAAAAAACACACTCCGTGCATGCAAGACTTCCCCCCCCCCCCCCCCAAACATAAATGAGTACCTCTGGAGAATAAAAAAAAAAAAAAAACTCTAATTCTACTTAAAACATTTGTACAAAATAGCTATGCTTTTCTTATTTACACTCCAGCCCCTCACAGACAAGCATATGCAACTCGCACTTGAACAGATATGTGCGCAACACCTACATGCACATGAAGTGTAACAAAATGTATATACATAACATACACAAGAAGAAAAAAAAAATGTCCATCTGAATCTTTTCAGAAGTATATTCATTCTTCATTTAAGTCTGTTTTTCGAAGGCAAATAATAAATATATACCTGTAAGATAAAAATAAAGGCACATTAGAAAACATATAGCATAAAGTAATTGTCACAAAGCTTTAGGCAAATGTAGTTAAAAATCCCTCTGGTGCTGAAACTGCAGGTGCATATTACTCTGTAAGATCCTCACCACATACAGAAGAGTCAATTAAGAAAGCTCTTAAAAAATTAAGAGTCCTATAATAATCCTGGCAGGCAGGCAGTATTTATAAAATGTAAAACTGCATTAAAATACGTCAAGTCTTAATTATGTACATTACCAGGTGGCTTTCATTCCATCCCACAGCATGCAGCTCTAAATATACAATGGAATCGGAAAGTTTTCAGACCCTTTCCTTTTTTTCACATTTTGTTATCTTCTGGCCTTGTGCTAAAATTACAAAAAAATCTATTTTCCTCCGCAATTCTGGACTCGTGCATCATAAGAATGGGAAATAGAATTTTTGACATTTCAGCAAATTTATTAAAAAGGAAAAGCTAACATGGGCATAAGTTTTCAGACCCTTTGCTATGACACTTAAAATTTAGCTTTTGCCTTCCCATTTCTGTTTATGATCTTTTAGATGTTTCTACACCTTGACTGGAGTCACCTGTGGTAAATTCAGCTGATTGGACTTTCTCCTAGGACTGTATCAACCTTTTCCAGCCCGCCCAACCACCTGAAAGATGAACTAACTCATGTAGGCTAAAGTCAGCAACTGCCGAGCCAAGAAGTTTGTGAAGAGTTGAATCACTGCAACTTCGCTCATCTCTACTGACAATGTATATCAAAGCAAAAATCAAGCAATGAGGTGGAATGAATTGCCTGTAAAGTTCAAAAACAGGATTGTGTGGAGCAACAGATCTGGAGAAGGGTACAAAAAGTGTCTGCCGCACTGAAAGTTCCAAAGAGTAAAGTGGCCTCCACAACTATTACATGGAAGAATGTTGCAAAAATTAGGACTCCTACTAGAGATAGCCATCCCACCTAACTAAGAAGTCAGGGAAGAAGAGCCTTCATAAGAGAGAGTACCAAGAGCCCAAATGGTCACCCTAGCTAAGCTCCAAAGATCCTGTGTGCAGATGGGAGGAATTTCCAGAAGGTCAACCATCTGGGCCTCCACAATCTGGGTTTTATGGCAGAGTGGCCAGAAAGGAGCCTCTCCTCAGTAAGACACATGAAAGTCTCCGGGAGTTTTCAAAGAAGAACCTACAAGAACTTTAAGACTGTGGGGGAAAAAAGATTCTCTGGTCTGATGAAATCAAGATTGAACTCTCAACCCTCAATGCTAAGCGTCATATCTGGAGGAAACCAGGCGCTGCTCATCACCTGATCAATACCACCCCATACAGTGAAGCATGGTGATGGCAGCCTTATATTGTGGGGGAGTTTTTTGGCATCTGGGATAGGGAGACTGGTCAGGGTTGAGGGAAAGCTAAATGGAGCAAAGAACAGAGATATTCTTAATAAATTCATGATCCATGCTCTAGACCTCAGACTGGGCAGAAGATTCATCTTTCAACAAGAAAATGGGGAAGATTTATCTAAACCTGTGTAGAGGAAGAGTGGCACAGTTGCCCATAGCGACCAGACTGTTTCTTTTACTTTAGACAGGACTCTAAAAATAAAAGAGATCTGATTGGTTGCTATGGGCAACTGCACCACTTTTTCTCTACACGGGTTTTGATAAATCTCCCCCAATCATCCAAGAATACTGGAGGCTGGAATTGCTGCCTAAGGAGACTCAACAAAGAACTGGGTAAAGGGTTTGAATACTTATGTCAATGCAATATTTAATGTATCCTTTTCAATAAATTAGCAAAGATGTCTAACATTCTGTCTTCACTTTGTCACTATGGGGTATTGAATACAGAATATTGGGGACAAACATGATTTTTTTCTTTTAATTTTAGCACCAGGTTGCAACATAGTAAAATGTGAAAAAAGTGAAGTCTAAAAACTTTCTGAATGAATTTTAAGTGCTTAAAGGGCCTCTCCACTTACATTAAACAAATCCCCTATCCACAGCTAACGAGGTATACCTTACAGAAATTGGTCCAGCAATTTTGAAGATATGGCCCCCAATGCTGTAATGCAGATTAGATTTGCTGTGCAATGGAGGCAGGAGCCAGCTTCTCTGCCTACAGACCTGAATGCAGTGCAATGCCTGCCCATCATATGAGAATTCATTATTCATTCTAGTATCCTAGTGACAAGAGCCTGCGGTCAAGTGAGCATTCTGCTATTTTGCCACAACAGCAGAGTGCTCAAGTGACCACAGGCTCTTTTGGTAGAGAGCTTTCTAAATAGTGTTGACATCCCTGACTTAACCCCTAAGGGACTCAGCCTATTTTCACCTTAAGGATTCAGCGTTTTTCCGTTTTTGCATTTTCAATTTTTCCTCATCACCTTCTAAAAATCATAACCCTTTCAATTTTGCACATAAAATTCCATATGATTGCTTATTTTTTGTGCCACCAATTATACTTTGCAGTGACATTAGTCATTTTACCCAAATATCCACGGCGAAACGGGAAAAAATTAATTGTGCGACAAAATTGAAAAAAAAAAAAAAGTCATTTTGTAAATTTTGGGGGCTACCGTTTCTACGCAGTGCATTTTTCGGTAAAAATAACACCTTATCTTTATTCTGTAAGTCCATACGGTTAAAATGATACCCTACTTATATAGGTTGGATATTGTCGTACTTTGGAAAAAAACCATAACTACAAGCAGGAAAATTTCTATGTTAAAAATTCTCAGTTCTAACCCCTATAACTTTTTTATTTTTCCGAGTACGGGTCAGTATGAGGGCTCATTTTTTGCACCGTGTTCTGAAGTTTTTATCGGCACCATTTTTGTATTGATCAGACTTTTTGATCGCTTTTTATTAATTTTTTCATGATCTAAAAAGTGACCCAAAATACGCTATTTTGGACTTTTGAATTTTTTTGCGCGTACGCCATTGACCGTGCGTGGCGATACCACATATGTTTATTTTTTTTATTCTATGGGAAAAGGGGGTTGATTAAAACTTTTATTAGGGAAGGGGTTAAATGGCCAGTTAACTTTTTTTTTTTTCACTTTTTTTTGCAGTGTTATAGCTCCCATAGGCACACTGATCTCTTATGCTGATCCCTGCAAAGCCATAGCTTTGCACGGATCAGTGAGATAGGGGCTCGATTGCTCAAGCCTGTAGCTCAGGCTTGGAGCAATCAAACCCCAATCGGACGCGGCGGAGATAGGTAAGGAGACCTCCGCCTGCGTCCCAGCTGATCGGAACATCGCAATTTTATGGCGATGTCCTGATCAGCCCGAGTGAGCTGCCGGGAAGAGTTTACTTTCACACGCGGCAATCAACTTTGGCCATCGCGTCTGAAGGGTTAATAGCGCGCGGCACAACAATCTGTGCTGCGCGCTGTTAGCCCAGGGTACCGGCTATGACTAGCAGCCGGGACTGACCCGGTGTGATGCGGGGTCACGGAGTCCTTAAGGATCGGGGATGCAGGGTGTATGCATACGCCCTGCATCCCCAAGAGGTTAATGGAACGATACTAATGATTATTACTTTTCCTCTTTAACCCCTTAAAGATGAAGCCCATTTTCATCTTAAAAAGGGGTATTCCAGGAAAAAACTTTTTTTTAAATATCAACTGGCTCCAGAAAGTTAAACAGTTTTGTAAATTACTTCAATTAAAAAATCTTAATCCTTCCAATAATTATCAGCTGCTGAAGAGGAGTTCTTTCTGTCTGGCAACAGTGTTCTCTGCTGACATCTCTCTGAGTAGAAGAGGTTTGCTATGGGGATTTGCTTCTACTCTGTACAGTTCCCGAGACAGGTGTCATCAAATAGAACTTAGAAAATAACAACTCAACTTCAGCAGCTCATAAGTACTGAAAGGATTAAGATTTTTTAATATAAGTAATTTACAAATCTGTTTAACTTTCTGGAGACAGTTGACATATTAAAAAAAAAAAAAAAAGTTCTTTTCTGGATAATCCCTTTAAGAACAGAGCCCTTTTTTGCAAATCTGACCAATAACACTCTATCCATTACTAACTCAGATGCTTTTACCTTTCATTTTGATTCAGATATTGTTTTTCGTGACATTTTCTATTTTAACATAGTGGTAAATTTTTGTCAATACTTGCATTATTTCTTGGAGAAAAATTCCAAAATTTCATAAAATTTAGAAAATTTAGCAATTTTCTAACTTTGGTATATCTATTTTCCATACAAGCAGATAGTTTCAAATAAATGATATATTGATTCACATATACAATATGTCTACTTTATGTTGGCATCATAAAGTTGACAGTTTAAGTTTTTACTTTTTGAGTACATTAGAGGGCTTCAAAGTATAGCAGCATTTTTCCAAATTTTCTCAAAAAATGTAAAATCAGATTTTATTAGGGACCAGTTAAGTTTGAAGTGGATTTGAGGGGCCTTTTCTGTAGGAAATACCCCATAAATGACTCCATTATAGAAACTGCACCACTCAAAGAATTCAAAATGACATTCAGAAAGTGTGTTAACCCTTAAGGTGTTTCACAGGAACAGCAGCAAAGTGGAGCTGAAAGATCAAAATCTGCATTCATGTAGCCCAATTGTTTTTTCATTTTTACAAGGGGTATAAGGAGAAAAAGCCCCCCAAAACATGTAACCCAATTTCTCTTGAGTATGGCAATACCTCATATGTTGGTGTAAAGTGCTCTGTGTGCTCGCAACATGGCTCAAGTGGGAAAGAGCAACTGTGGGATTTTGGAGGGCATACTATTTGGGAAACTACACCCCCCCCCCCTCAAGGAAGGTAACAAGGGTAACAGGTGATTGACAAACTCATTAAATTGGGACGTGAAAATGAAAAATTTTATTTTTTTCACTAAAATGCTGGTGTTACCCCAAATGTTTCATTTTCACAAGGGGTAATAGGAAAAAATGAGGATGTAAAGTGCACTGTGGGTACATTAGAGGGCTCAGAAGGTCAGGAGCGACATTGGGCTTTTGGAGAGCGAATTTTGCTGAAATGGTTTTTGGGGGCATGTCACATTTAAGGAGCCCCCATTGTGCTAGGACAGCAAAAAAAATAACGCCCACATATTTGGGAAACGACACCCCTTAAGGAACGTAACAAGGGGTACAGTGAGCCTTTACACCCCACAGGTGTTTGACGAATTTTCGCTAAAGTTGGGCTTAAAAATGAAAAACTAGATTATTTTTTTGATAAAATGCTGTTCCGCCAAATTTTTCATTTTCACAAGGGGTAGTTTGAGAAAAAAAAATTTGTAACCCCATTTCTTCTGAGTATGGAAATACCCCATATGTGGATGTAAAGTGCTCTGCGGGCACACTACAATGCTCAGAAGAGAAGGAGCACCATTGGGCTTTTGGAGAGAAAATGTGTTGGAATGGAAGTCTGGGGCCATGTGCGTTTACAAAGCCCCCACTGTGCCAGAACAGTGGACCCCCCCCCCCCCCCCCCACCATGTGACCCCATTTCGGAAACTACACCCCTCATGGAATGTAACAAGGGGTGCAGTGAGCATTTACACCCCACTGGCGTTACAGATCTTTGTAACACTAGGCTGTGCAAATGAAAAATAAAAATTTTTCATTTTCACGGACCACTGTTCAAAAAAAATTAAAATAAAAATAAATGTGTCAGACACCTGTGGGGTGTAAATGCTCACTGCACCCCTTGTTACGTTCCGTGAGGGGTGTAGTTTCAAAAATTAGGTAATGTGGGTGTTTTTTCTTTTTTTTTTTTTTTGCGTTTATGTCAGAACTACTGTAAAATCAGCCACCCCTGTGCAAATCACCAATTTAGGCCTCAAATGTACATGGCGCTCTCACTCCTGAGACTTGTTGTGCGCCTGCAGAGCACTTCACGTACACATATGGGGTATTTCTGTACTCAGGAGAAATTGTGTTACCAGCATGCAAATTTTTTTTATTTTTTTACACTAACATGCTGGTGTAGACCCAAAATTTTCCATTTCATAAGAGGTAAAAGGAGAAATAGCCCCCCAAAATTTGTAGCGCAATTTCTCCAGAGTACGGAAATGCCTCCTATGTGGCACTAAATTGTTGCCTTGAAATACAACAGGGCTCCACAGTGAGAGAGCGCCATGCGCATTTGAGGCCTAAATTAGGGATGCAAGCATTACACTTGCATCCGCCAGCAAAAATCCCGTACGGCAGTGTTTCCTAAATATGGTGCTTCCAGCTGTTGCAAAAATCCCAGTATGCCTGGACAGTCAGTGGCTGTCCGGCAATGCTGAGAGGAGTTGTTTTGCAAAAGCTGGCTCCGTTTTGGAAACACTGCCGTACAAGACTTAAAAATTTTTATGGGTGTGGGGGGGGGGACTGTGTGAGGGTGTGTGCATGTAGTGTTTTACTCTTTTTTTTTTTTTTTTTTTTGTGCTAGTGTATTTATGGTACAGTCACACGGCATGGGTTCAAAGTGAGTTTCCCGCTAGGAGTTTGAGCTGCGGTGGAAAATTTGCCACAGCTCAAATTTGCAGGGGAACACTTACTGTAAACACCCGCCCATGTGAATGTACCCTGTACATTCACATGGTGGGAGCGGGTGCACAAACCTCTTCAGCTGTTGCAAAACTACAACTCTCAGCATAGACTGAAAGACCGTGCATGCTGGGAGTTGTAGTTTTGCCACAGCTGAAGGCACACTGGTGAGGAAACACTGAGTTAGGTTCTGCTACCTAGCTGTTTCCTCACCAGAGTGCCTCCAGCTGTGGCAAAACTACAACTCTCAGCATGCACTGATAGTCAAAGGGCATGCTGGAAGTTGTAGTTATGCAACAGCTGGAGGCACACAACTACAACTCCCAGCATGCAGAGACAGCAGTTTGCTGTTCGTGGATGCTGGGGAGTTGTATTTATGCAAGATCTGGAGGGTCACATTTTAGAGATCACTGCACAGTGATCTCAAAACTGTGGCCCTCCAAATGATGCAAAGCTACAAAACCCAGCATGCCCAGACAGCAAATGGCGGTGTGGGCATGCTGGGAGTTGTAATTTTGCAAGATTTGGAGGGCCAGTTTAGAGACCACTGCACAGTGGTCTCCAAACTGTGTTCCTCCACATCTTTGAGGCCCAGTCACCTGATCACCGCCGCTGCTTCATTACTCCACTGCAGACCGTATCACTTTGCCACCATCACCCGCCGCCCGGACCCGGTAAGCTGCTCCTGTCACAGTTCCCCGCTCTGCCTGGACACCCATGGGTTGGCAGAGCGGGGGAACTGAATTTTAACTCCCTGCCCTTCTGCAATTGATCGGTTGCTTCTGACTGATCAATCTCAGGGATAAGAGGGGTGGCACCCCTGCCACCTCACTCCTATCCCTTCAGGGGGATCGGTACTGTCTCAACTTATCTTTCGGGTCACTGGAGACTCTTATGACCTGGAATCGCAGCAAATCGCTGAGGGTGGTGTCTCAGAACCTCCTCGCCCATGTAGCGGGATGTCAGCTGAATGATTTCAGCAGGCATCCCAGTCTGGTCCCCTCCTGGCGAGCGGCAGGGACCGGAAATCTGCAGGGCGTACAGGTACGCCCTCCGTCCTTAAGGACTCAGGATGTCCTGAACAGGTTAAGTGCCAGGAATGTGCTGATTCAGGGTCTGTTTACACATATTTGATGTGCAGAATATGAAGCTGCAGGTTTGATGCTGCGTTTAGTCATTTAGCTTACATTGAAATCTAGAGCTTCAAATCCATATTTAATGTGCACGATACTGTACATGTGAGTAGAACCTAAACATAGGTTCCTGCACAGAGTTTATTGTACTTCCGGCTAGACAAATATTTAGGGATGTCTTCAACTGATATCTGTTTTTGTTGTCAAGCAGATACTGGCACATTCCTACATACAGTGTGGTTTTGCCCCAGGGTCTTTCCATTTTGGTCAGCATTCTGCTTTTTATAAATCAACATATTGCATTCCCTAGACTCCTGGCCCCTCAAGTTTTCCTACTGGGTGTTCTAGATATGTTAATCTTCAGCACTCATGTGTTTGTTCTTTCGTGTCATACACTTTTGTGCCTGAAAAGGGATCATTATAACATGGTAGTCCACAGACGCCCCTACGCTGAAACAATGCACTAAGTGGGTCAACCATTAATTCCCCTTGTACTAAATTCTGACTATGATAAGGCGGTGGCTGTGTAAATTCTAAAAAGCGTGGTCAGATTGGATTAAGAACATGGCTATTTTCATGTGAGAGATGTCTAAACTTCTCTACTCCAGGGAAACAGGAATGGCTTTTTTTAAAATGTATTCTACAGATTCGTCACAGTAAATTCGATTCGTCACAAACTTCTCGGCTCGGCAGTTGATGACAGGATACAGTCCTAGGAGACTCTTTCCTAGGACTGTATCCACCTTTTCCAGCTCACCGGAGCACCTGAAAGCTGAACTAATTTATGCAGGAAAAGTCATCAACTGCGGAGCCGAGAAGTTCGTGATGAATCGAATTTACTGTAAGTTCGCTCATCTCTAGTGTGGACAGTCGGTATTCCCTTCATTTTTTTGTCTGGGCTCATCTCCATACTGTGATATTTAACTTGTTGGAATTATCGTTTTCTGCATCTGTTATACATGTGTTGATGTGATTCTGCGCCAGTTATGTTACGCTGCTTTGTTTTACAATTTTTGTTATTTTTTTAAATAAAGCCTTTAAAAAAATAAAATAAAATAAAAAGTTTAGAGTGGTACCTAAAGTTACAATGGCATCAGGTTGTGATATCTTCAACATACAATGGTATTTTTAGGACCACTGTACCTTGAAACAATACTAACCAACCATATACCAACATGCTAGAATGCTACAGACAGACAGACTGGATCAGTGCTACATGATAATGCCTAGATGATCTGACCAATTCTAGAGGGCATTTCACTAGTATAACACCTATATTACTCGAGTACCACAAAGAAAGACACCGAGCATAACTACCAACTACACAGGTGCATGTTGCTGTGGCACATACAATGTATACAAACAGATGGTTTCAGTAGCATTCCTGATCAAAAAATTTTTAAAAATAAGGGTCATGGCACACTTCTTGATTAAAATGTGTCTACCATCTACCATGCACCCTTTTCACAGGATGTTTTTTAACCCCTTAAGGACCGGGGTTTTTTCCGTTTTTGCATTTTCGTTTTTTGGTCCTTGCCTTTAAAAAATCATAACTCAATTTTGCACCTAAAAATTCTACTTTGTAATGACGTCAGTCATTTTGCCCAAAAATCTACGGTGAAACGTAAAAAAAAATCATTGTGAGATAAAATTGAAAAAAAACGCAGTTTTGTAAATTTTGGGGGCTTCCGTTTCTACGTAGTACATTTTTCGGTAAAAATGACACGTTATCTTTATTCTGTAGGTTCATACGATTAAAATGATACCCTACTTATATAGGTTTGATTTTGTCGTACTTCTGGAAAAAATCATAACAACATGCAGGAAAATTAATACGTTTAAAATGGTCATTTCTGACCCCTATAACTTTTTTATTTTTCCGCGTATGGGGCGGTATGAGGGCTCATTTTTTGCGCCGTGATCTGAAGTTTTTAACGGTATCATTTTTGCATTGATAGGACTTATTGATTCATTTTTTCATGATATAAAAGACAAAAAATGCACTATTTTGGACTTTGGAATTTTTTTTGCGCGTACGCCATTGACCGTGCAGTTTAATTAACGATATATTTTTATAATTCGGATATTTCCGCACGCGGCGATACCATATATGTTTATTTTTATTTACACTGCTTTTTTTTGTGGGAAAAAGGGGGTGATTCAAACTTTTAATAGGGGAGGGGTTAAATGATCTTTATTCACTTTTTTTTGCAGTGTTATAGCTCCCATACGGACCTATAACACTGCACACACTGATCTTTTACATTGATCACTGGTTTCTCATAGGAAACCAGTGATCGATGATTCTGCCGCTTGACTGCTCATGCCTGGATCTCAGGCACGGAGCAGTCATTCGGCGATCTAACAGCGAGGAGGCAGGTAGGGACCCTCCTGCTGTCCTGTAAGCTGTTCGGGATGCCGCAATTTCGCCACAGCTATCCTGAACAGCCCATTGAGCTAACCGGCATGGTTTCACTTTCACTTTAGACGCAGCGTTCAACTTTGAACGCCGCGTCTAAAGGGTTAATAGTGCGCGGCACCGCGATCAATCCTGCGTCCTATTAGCCACGGGTCCCCGTGTTATAGATCGGGAGCGGACACATGACGTTCCAGTATGTCATGTGTCCTTAAGGGGTTAAAGGATTGTGGATCCTGCATGCCACCCTATATTAAGCCTCCATTTTTTGACCAAGAGTGCTACGGCAACCTTTTATTTGAATACTTTGTATCTACCACAGCAGCGTGCGCCCATCTATTAGGCAGTTGAGCTGGATATTTTTCTCTGTTTTTTTATTTTTTGCATTGCAAGTGAGGAGGAGGAAGAGTGGCACCCACTTTAGTAGTGCACCCCTCCCTGTTCACAGGAGGTTTTTTAATTGATAGCGGATATTGCATGTCACCCAGTTAGAGGCTATATGCCCAGCAGAGGTGAGTAGAGTAAGCGTGTTGGTGGTGTAGTGTATCTGCCTTGTGTAAACATAACATTAAGCTGTCGGATGACTCTCAAACATACTTATTGAGTTTGGCCGCCTTCAGCCTAATGTGAGAACGCAGCTTAATGGGATGTTGCCAACAAACAGTGAGGTTAGTTTCAGATTTGTACTTCTCCCACTCTCAGTGAAATACTAACTTTAAAAAATCACTTACTTGTAGCATCCCATTCAGATTTGCTTAAAGTGCCCTTGAAGAAAGAAAAAGACACACTTAGCTATACAGCAGAGGTAAAGACTGATCTTTTGAACAAGAGCACAAATACGAGAACTACGTACCAGCGGCAGCTTTGCTTTTCCACTTTCCTTTACAGTTCTAGCATGTTCATAATCCTCTTCATTTTGTGAAACTAAGCTGGAGTTAGGAGCTGAAGGATATTGCTGAAATAAAAAATATAACAAACCTAAGATTACAAGGAATAGCTATTGCTCAGACAATTGCTGGTATTTATCGCATGAGAGCATAATACATTTGGCATAATTCTCTATGCACTTTCACCACTTCTCTCTAATTTTTAATGAATTTCATACAGTTTTCAATTCCTATTTGACAGACCCTTTTTCTAGACATGAGAATTTTGCTCTGTAGATCTCTAGTTGACATCACCATTAGTAATACTGTAAAGACTCCAACATTAACCCCTTAAAGGGGTACTCCTCTGCCCAGCGCTTGGAACAAACTGTTCCGAACGCTGAAGCCGAAAATGGGAGCTCATGATGTCATAGCACCGCCCCCTCACAACGTCATGCCCCACCCCCTCAATGCAAGTCTATAGGAGGGGGGCGATCTCCCGGCGCCAGCGTTCAGAATAGTTAGTTTGTTCCAAACGCTGAGCGAAGGACACAGCCCATTTTGGCCTTCAGGACATAGACAATTTCATTTTTTGCATTTTCATTTTTTCCTCCTCACCTTCTAAGAGGCATAACTTTTTTTTTCATGTACAGACCCATGTGAGGGCCCTGCAATTTTGCAAATTTTAGGAGGTGTTTTCACGCAGTGTACTTAATGGTAAAATTGTCACGTTTTCTTTATTCTGTGGGTTAATACAATACCCATGGTTTATATGCTTTCCGAATATTGTATTGCTTTTGAACGAAAAAATTATTTATTTATGTTTAATACATTTTTTTATGGGAAAAGGGGATAATTTATATTTTTATTAGGGAGGCTTTTACATGCGACAAAACCAAACATGTATTTCTTTTTGTTTACTTTTAATTTGCACCAAATTGATCCCCTAGGAGTCTCAGGGCAATATTTTAATATCGGCATTCCCAGCGGCACAATAAATATTGGTACCTTTCAGCAGTGTCACAGTGTTCCGCTGCGACTGAGAGGCGCGGTTGCGCTACCAGTAGCGGTAACACTGATTAACTGCTTATTTGGTCTAAATGACAAACAAATTTCCATTTAGGTGCACGCACTTGGGCTAGCCGGATTTTTAATCCAAACCCCCCCTCCCCCCCTTTATTTCTTCACTGTATGTACCACAAGCACTTTAAGTTCCTCGTTTACATAAGAATAAATAAAAGCTAAGTTTTAATAAGACTGTAGGCAGTCTCTAGTTTAGGGCAGTCCTGAGGGGCTTGTCCCTAAAATTGTGATATATACTTTTAATTTGAACTATGAAAAAAGTGGGGTGCATTAGAATTATTGAGGTCATATATCTAAAATATTATTAAAGGCTATAAGAGCATAGCTGTCACAGCTGTCATTACAATGCATTAGCTTCCATCAATCTTGTTGAGGAGAGCCAAACCAACCCCTGAACCACTAAATATGCGCTGCCATACTGTATAAATGGCACACTCGGTTTTAGTCGGCATCAAAGATCACTCTGTGCCGGCTGTGGGGACCAGCAGCTACTGAAAGCAGCCAGGAGTTTCTAGGTATGGGTCGATAGGTGATAAGATGTCTGATCGCGGGGCGCCCACCGCTGGGACCCTACGCAATCTCCGTGTAGCACCCGCATTCTATGCCGGGCTGTTGCTCCAGTCTCACAAACATACGTGTTTCCAGGACTGGAGAAGTCACGCAATGCCACACCTCCTTGTGACATCACGCCATCCCCCCCCCCCCCTTTCATGTCATGTCCTGGGTTTTTCAGTGGTTGATCAGGTCATTTATGACAAGAAAGATGGTTTTTAAAAATGCAGAGTGTTAAAAGCCTAAGCCTGGCAATGGTAATCACAATGCAAAGCCCACATAATTTAAGTTGTAGCTGTATAAACAAAAACACAACAAAAAAAAACGCTGATATGAGTTTAGAGCATAGAAAAAGATGCTAGTTGATCCCAGTCAGCTGCATATAAAACGCAATGCCAGCACAAACAAAATGGGAAGATTACAAAAAATAAATGTGTTCCATTGACCAATTGACAGATGTGCTCATTCTTTCCATGGTATCCAGATGCTCGTCGGAAGTTCAGCTACATAATTTCTATAGTGTGCACTGAGCAGCAGAATCCCATTGAGATCAATAGGATTCTGCTGCAAGCTGATTGTGTGTTCAATATACGTAATGTGATGAGTTATTATGGACTATTGTCTATGATTTGAATTCCATTTTCTGTGATTTTTTGTAATGTTACTGTAGGGACTCAAGAGACTAGGGGATCCCTCAAGCTTATAAAGTCGACTATAAATCCCCTTATGAAAAGTCAAAGTGAGTAGCTATTCATTAGTATTTTGCCCCTGTGCAACCCCCTCCCTATAGGATTGTGGCTGGTCTACATGATGAGAATAGGTTTTTAACTTGTCCTTGTATCAGTAACCAGTTAGTATGGCCTCTTTCCTATGATTTTAAGTAATATTGATCTCATTCAAAGCGATATATACTCATGAATCATAACTCTGCACTGGCCTAGGAGACAATGAAAATGTTGTTGGGTTCTGATGAAACATGAAAAGATGACAGTTCATGTATACAAAGCAGGCGACACAACCAGATTCCCACACCGTACATTTACTTGCAATTGTCCCCTGTCAAGTATTGCCAAGTGATATTTCAAATTGCTAAAACAGGGGTGCTCAATCTCCAATATGTAGAGTATGAAAACAATTGTACTGTAGAAAGTGATGGGAGGCACTCACCATTCGTTGTGCTTCAGTATAACTTTTTTATATTTTCGTACAGATTAAAATACAGCAAGGCTGGGTTAGGACATCACAAACCAAGCTGTAGTGACAGCTGATATCCATCATTTTCTACAGTACTGATGATAAAACACATACATACATATATACATACATATATATATATATATATATATATATATATATATAATTATGTTAAAACATAATACTTGAAGAAAACAATCATATTCACCCACTTATGATATGGGGTCATAAAACAAATAAAGGACTAAGGGAAATGGCAATCATTCAAGATAATACATAGAAGTACATAAAAAATGATGATTAGTGATGAATAAGGGTGTATTCACACGTACAGTATCTTCTGCATATTTGATGAGCAGGCTATGAAACTGCCGATTTTATGCTAGAGTTTAACCCCTTCCCTCTTTGGCGATATTTCATTTTTGCACTTTTGATTTTTCCTCCTCACCTTCCAAAAATCATAACACTTTCAATTTTCCACCTAAAAACCCATATGAGGACTTTGTGCCAACAATTTTACTTTGTAATACCATTAATAATTTCACCACAAAATCTACAGCTTAACCAGAAATTTTTTTTTTAGCGACTTCCATTTCTACGCAGTGCAGTTTCCAGTAAAAATGTATTCTGTAGGTCCATATGGTTGCAAGGATACCCAATTAAGGGTGCATGCACACCATGTTTTTAGGCTACAGCTGCCGGATCCGACTGGGGGAGGGGAAAACCATGCTCTCCCGTACCCCAGCCGGACAGGCGCTGAAATCCATTGACTTTATTAAGCCGACCGGAGTCACCTTTTGACTCCAGTCGGCTCATTTCTGCCCCGTATCTGATTTTGGGACCGGACCCAAAACCGCATACTACAGTTTTAGGTCCAGTCAGAAAACTGGACATGGGTCAAAAATTAGCCGACCGGAGTCAAACGGTGGCTCTGGTCGGCTCATTAAAGTCAATGGATTTCAGCGCTGGTCCAGCTGAGGTACGGGAGCACATGGTTTTCCTCTCCCCTCAGCCAGATCCGGCAGTCGTAGCCTGAAAATGTGGTGTGCATGCACCCTTATATAGGTTTGATTTTATTTTACAACTACATGCACCAACATGCACCAAAATTAATACATTGAAAAATGTCCTCTTCTGACCCCTATAACCTTTTTATTTTTCTGTAGAAGGGGCGGTATGAGGGCTAATTTTTTGCGTCTTGATCTGAAGTTTTTATCAGTACAATTTTTGTTTTGATCTGACCGTGATCACTTTTTATAAAAAAAATTTACGGTATAAAAAGTGATCAAAAATACGCTATTTTGGACTCTGGAATTTTGAGTACACCATTGACCGTGCGGTTTAAATATATTTATATAGTTCAGACATTTACACATGCGGCGATACCACATGTTTTTTTTTATTTACCCTTTTTTTTTTAAATGGGAAAAGGGAGGTGTCACGATCACCCCCTATCGGTCCAGCCAAGACGCTAGAGAGAGTGTGATGGTGCAAGGGTTAAAGCCGCCAGACCTCTGGGTATCCACTACAAGTCCCAGCAAGTCACCAAATTAACCCTTAGATAAACGTGTTTTACCAGAGCTGCCTTCAGAAAGGTGAGCTCATATATTTAGAGATCAAAGACCAGAGCTGATTAATTAAACATTTAATCTGATAAAAGGTATCACAATGCTATGCATAAAAATTAACAAATGACATACAGGTATAAGAATATATATAAGAGTTTAGCAATACAAGTTCAGAAAAGCAAAAATGAAGTTCTTACAGCGTAATAGTATAGCAGTCCATGAGAGTGAGTCTCCAGCTGTCCTTAGGATGGTCTTGTCAGCTTGGGGCACAGATCTTTAACAACCCAAACTTTGAGTCTAGCATTGTTTAAATATTGTGCTTGTTTTTTGGAGGGAAGCTCCACTCCCCCATCCCCTCTGAACCCCCCAGGGGGCATCTGTTATCTCACATTTGGGGCCAGAGACTCCTTACATCCTGCCGCCTCAAAGGAGCCCTTGACTTCAAACAAACAACCAGCCAGGCCCCTAATAAAAATGCAATACACAAAAGGGACACACCGTCTGAATGACCCCTCACCCATGTCCTGGATAATACAGGACAATTCCTAAAATGGACATAGGTGTCAGCAGAGAGCACTGTGGTCAGGCAGAAAGGAAATTCAAAAAGAAAAGAACTTCCTGTGGATAACAGCAGATGATAAGTACTGGAAAGATTAAGATTTTTTTAATAGAAGTAATTTACAAATCTGTTTAACTTTCTGGCACCAGTTGATTTAAAAAAAAAAAAAAATGTTTTCCAGTGGAGTACCCCTTTAATGTAAACTAAATGACCGAAAAAAGCTTGAAATCCTGCACAGGATACTGAACGTGTGACTAGGCCCTAAAGGGTGGGTCTTTAAAAAAAATAATTAAAAATTTCAAATAAATCACATGTTGCTGGAGCCTTTTTAAAATAGAAAAAAGGTATACTTACCTAATCCAGGTCCCCCAATTTTCTGACTGTCTTCATCCTGCTTCCGAGTGGTGCACTTGATATAAGACCTGTTGCTCAGCCAATTACTGGCCGAAATGGAACACTGCTGAAGTAAGTTACTGGCTGAGCTGGCAGGACCTGCACCAAGCACTCATCACGGAATCAGGAAGACGACAGAAGATAAGGGGACCATCGAGGGACGAAGGCAAGGTAAGTATAGTTTTTGTTCTATTTTAACCCGGTCCAAGCAACAACAACAACAACAAAAATAAATGGAATATCCCTCTTAAGTAATTTTTCAGGATGGTATTACAAGTGTTAAAGAGTACCTGTCATCAAACCATATTTTCTAAACTAACTCAGATTATATTCCCTAACAATTCCTAACACCCCTCCTGCCCAAGCTTTGAAAAAACTATCATACCTTTCCCCTTGCTCACCATTGTGTGAGCTCCCTGCAGGAAAAAGTGGGTGTTCCCCAGCAGGCACAATGTCACTGAAGCCTGCGGGAGCTGTGCCTCGCCATGCCCTGCATGCACTTTTTGAGTTTAGTCTCATGACAGGCCAGGAGGAGACCAAATTAACTGTTTGACTTGTGGCAAGGAACAGAATAGAGCCACCTAGTGGCCGTTTTTTCAAACACATTAAAAACATATAAAGGTTGAGAATTTCAACAAATTAAATAGCACAATGTCTTATAATCACATAAGGAACAATATTTTAAAAGTTTAGTTTGGTGACAGGTACTCTTTAAAGCTTTTCTTCAGTAAAGTTACATCTAGTCAATAATGTGGCTGTCAACCATCATTATGAGAAACTTGGAACAAATATTAGTGAATTCAATGCTTCATAAAGTTTAAGACGTCATGAAAACATAAAAAACCAAGTACTTATTAAAATTTTATTTTTGGAGGGTTCATGATTGCAATCGTTTTCCTCAATACTGAATGACTCCATATTTTATTACTCTATTTGATGTGGAAAACCGTAAGCTATTAATGATAGTAAGTTCCTTTCATTTGTTTGAGCAATGTCTCACGAAGCGAGTATGTACAGCTATTAAACGTGGGGATAAAATTTTTTGCCGTTGGTTGTAGGCTCTCCGTGTGTAGAGCCATTATAATTCATTGTCTGCAGCAGTAAACATGCAGATTACAGCTAATGTTATTCCAGCTTACCTCGGCTTTCTTGACAAGCATAAAACTGGAAATTAATGAGAAAGGATTTTCTTCTTCAGTGAATGCTCCTAGGGGTGCATTCAAATGAAAGCCCTCAGTTTTTCACACTTTACCTTACTACTATAATGGCACACAATTTGCCGGACAACATTATTCTAAGTCATTAAATAGAGTTAACAAATTACCTCCAAAGCCTGCATTTTTTTTAGCAACATATTCTGTTCGTCATTTTTAACCTTCTCTTCAAAAAATTCTTTAAAGGTCCTCTTGTAAATAAGTTTCATATTATATTTCTTGGCCATTCTGCAAAATAAATAGAAGTGTTACTCCCACACTCTATAAAACTTCAAATCCATCACTTGCCCATTCTCATTTTAACTAGTTCGTTTCTTGTTTTCTTCCCATGACAAAGAGCAAACATTTGAAACAAGCACAGTGACACCTTATGGACACCTAAAAAAATACTACCTTTTATTTTCAGGTCATTTTGACATTCTAGATAGAGCACGAGCACCAATTACTTTCAGTGTAAAATAAATGTTTTTTTTCCTATATCCCTCTTATAATAAAATTTCAAATCATCCACTTAAAATGGAATATAACGCGATCAAAAAGATCCATCTACCCCAAAAAATGATAAAGATATCAATGGTAATGATAAAAAGTACAGCTCCAACACAATTGCATAAACTAAAAACTTTTAAAAAAAAAGTTAGTTATAGGGTAGGGGTCAGATTATTGCAATTTAAGGACACAGCCCATTTTGGTCTTATAAACAATTTTATTTTTGCATTTTTGTTTTTTTCCTCCTTACCTTCTAAAAGGAGATTTTTTGTACTCAAAGAAAAATCTTTCTCGTAGCCTTCATTGGGGGGACACCTATACTGATGGGTATATGCTCTTGCCACTAGGAGGTGCTGACATTAGGGGGAAAAAAAAGTCTATTCCTCCCTGGCAGGATATACCCCGCCCACTGGAAGTGAGGTTATCAGTTTTGTCACAAAGCAGGAGGAGAAGCCAACAAAGAAATAAGTCCAAAGGACCCCAGAAAATAATCTTGGATAAAAAACCCCAATAACTGGAAAGGATTATCCGGTCAAGAAAAAATAAGAAATGGGTGGGTGTGGTGTCCTCCAATGAAGGCTACGAGAAAGAGATTTTACAGTGAGTACAAAAAAAAATCTCCTTTTCTCTGTCGCTCTTCATTGGTGGACACCTATACTGATGGGACGTACCAAAGCAGTCCCCTAGGGGTGGGAATAACAGCCACCAGAGAATGGGTATCAGTCCGGAGACAAAACCCACTCGTCCATAAGGCCTGCGGACGAGATCCGGGGCCAGAGACAACCGAGGCCCAGAAACTGAGCTCCCAGAAGATCCCCCGTCCATGAAGATGGACTAGGACGCCAAAGGAAGGGACCGTTAATTGCAGAGACTTACCTACGGTCCAGATAGAGAGCCAAGAAAAGGGTGACTAGAAAGCCAGATGGGCCGGAGCCATCCTGGAAGGAGGAAGGAAATAAACTCCAAAAAACACAGAAGCAGACAGAGGGCTAGCCCGGCTGGAAAACAAAAATGGAAAAAAGGGGCCCAACAAGAAAACCCCATCCAGAGTGAACTGACTGAAGAGAACATAGCAGAAAAACTCCAGGGAGCGCAGCATACGCCTGAGCAGAAGGCGAGCACAGAAGGTGGAGGCCAGAAAATCAATTGAAAAAGACAGAAACCTGCTCTAGAGAGGCCTGATTATCTGCAGACCCAAAACCTCTGTCCCAGGGGCCCGCCGCGAGCACCCCGGAGACAACTGGTGTAATCCGCATGACCGGACCGCCCTCCATCTCGGGAGGACATGGACCCCAAAAGGAGGTGACGGAATGTAATAACTGCCAAAAAAGGAGTGGAACGCCCTGAAATGGGGGCATACCAGAAAACCGGAGTGACAGACATAGGAACTAGAGGTTTGAGTCACGTGGAAGATTTTCATGGAAGAATAAACGCTAAGAAAGGAGCGGAAGACCCTGAAAAGGAGCATCCCGGAACACTGGAGCAGCCGACATGGAAATTGGAGGCTCCTGAGACTCCTGGAAGACTTACACCTGAAGGGAAAGTAAACCAAACGTTTGCGAAACGCTCTGGGTCACAAACTACCGTATTGAGATGAGAAAAAGTGCGGTACAGAAAGACCGCCCCACAAAAAGGATCTCAAAAAAAGTCTGGGCAGGATTGTTACACACAAGACCTCAACCATCACTAAGTCCCAAAGAACCAGAAGGGCCAACCTTGAAAATAAGGCATGCCGCAGCATCCTAGGACAGTGTCCGAGACAAGGAGACTAACAGGTCCTGGACCCCAGCGGTCCGAGCAGACCAAAGCACTCCGAAGTAACATCCTGTCAGGACAGGAATGAAGCGGGGAAAAAAAGGAACCTAGCTGGGTTCTGAGCACAGGAAGGTTACGTCGGAAGACTGTGGTGTCAGTGCAGCGCAACTGACACTGACAAAGGGAAGGATGAACACATCCTTCCAGGGAGATTGCACCAAGTGAGGAGGAGAGCAATGGCAGGACCCAAACAACAGAAGGTGGCTAGACCGGCTGTCGCCGAGCCATACATGATTGCATAAACTCCTCAAACAGAGGAGTGTGCCAAGTTTGCATGAGCAGCAGCAGATAACCAAGAAACAGGAAGTGAGCCAGGCCGAGCTAGTGGGCAGTAAGCACACAATCATAGACAGTGAAAGGCTCTTCTGAACGCTGCAGCAAAAAAAAAAAAGAAAAAACACAAGGGCTCAGCCAGATACCCCACCCTATATATCGTGGGAAAAGAGTGATGGCTCCATATCGGCAGTAGAAAGCTAAATAGTCCCCCTATCGGAGGGGAAAAAACAAGCGGTGGTCGAGATGAAACTCAGGCACTGACTATGTCAAGCTCCCTGATCCCCGTGCCCCCTGAGGAAAAGGGGATTGTCAAAGTGCGCCAGGCACTGTAGGAGCAGGTAAATACCACCCTACGGCAACGGGACGAAGCCCCCAGATACTCTGCGACAACATATTGAGGTACAGAGGAGCCAATGTGAATCCTCAGAGATCAGAATCCTGGACACTGGTGCTGGGCAAGGATATAAAGTCATAACTACGAATGCAAGTAAGAAGCACACACAGCAACCAACTGCGTAGAGAGGGATACCCCAACGGGATGAAACCATGGACCAGATTGGTGCCAACGGAGCTATCACGGTCGTGACTAAAGCAACAGAGCAGGCACCTGCAAAGGAGCCAAGGAAAATACCTGTAGAAATTGGGGGGGGGGGGGGGGGGGGTTGAACCGACTGTCGCGCCATCAGGCCCCATGTCAGAACTGAACAGAGGTGCTCAACCGCGACAGACCTGTGGAAACAAAGATCACAGGAAGGTCCGAGGCACACAGACATGGTTAACTCACAACAGTAGTGGGGTACCAAGACTGCGGACACGAAAGAAACCGCAGGCATCCAAAAATCTGACAGTATGGAAGACAGGCTCAGCACCCAATAGTGTGTCACAACCATGCCCCTAGCAGACCAACATGGCATGCTTAGAAAGGGGAATTGAGAGTGCTACTGTTGCTGTGAAAGGCCATGTAAACTGAAGGAAACGCCCACACCCCATCTCCTAGTGGCGTTACACAACAGGACTGCTGTTGCAGAGGCAAGAGATGAAGGATGTATGTGGGAAAGGAAACATGTAGACAGTCTGACTTACAGATATAAAGGTCCAAAAAAAGACAGACACACTAGCCCCGATTTACTAAGAATGTAGGGGAAGATTTATCAAAACCTGTGCAAAGGAAAAGTTGCCCAGTTGCCCATAGCAACCAGTCAGATTGCTTCTTTCATTTTTCACAGGCCTTCCTAAAAATGAAAGAAGCGAGCTGATTGGTTGCTATGGGCGACTGGGCAAGTTTTCCTCTGCACAGGTTTTGATAAATCTCTCTGGGAGTGTTTATCTTGGAGTGATTTCAGGTTTACTCTGAGTATTTTTCTCCCTGATTTACTAATCTGTCGCCTGTCTTTTTTTTTTCTGCCGCAGGGAAGTTATCTGTCTCCCTTATCTGTTTTTTTTTTTTTGTATCGAACAGAGTTATTAAGCAGGGGAGTGGGCGGCATGCTCCTCCCCAGCCATTTACAGTGTACTTTTACTTTAATTTTTTTCAAATAGAAGAGCTGCGGTGGGGAAAGATATATAGAATTGCTGGGGGGTTTGTACATGTCTGGCTTCCCGCAGCTTTTATATATCGTACCCCCCTGCTGAGCTATATGTTTTGTCCCCCACCGTGCATGTACCCACCGCAGCTCATATATATTTTTTTCCCCCGGCGCTATCTTATGCCCCCCGCAGTGTATAATATTAATATATTATATATATATATATATATATATATATATATATATATATACATACATATATATATATATATACACACACACACACACACACACACATATATACAGTGACCCCCCCCCCCCCCCGACCTACAATGGCCCCGACATACGATCATTTCAAGATACGATGGCCTCTCAGAGGCCATCGTATGTTGAAGGCAGCATCAACATACGATGCTGTTGTATGTCGGGCCATCGCATAAACGGCTATACAGCGGAGCAGACTGCTTCAGCTGCCACCGGATAGCCGTTTACGGTGCCCCGTGTGGTCCGCTGATGATCACTTACCTGTCCTCGGGGCTCCGGCGCGTTCTCTTCAGGATCCCTGCATCGTTGGCGCTCGCCATCATCAAGTCGCTGCGCACGCCGTCCCGTCATCCAATAGGAGCGACGTGCGTAGCGACGTGATGGCGGCGACGGAGAGCGAGGATGCCGGGGAAGCAGAGGCCTTGCCGGAGCGTCGGGGACACCTCGGGGATGCGGCGACAACGATGGACGGCGACATCAAGGGCAGCGGTGACTGTCCGGAGCGGCGGGGACACGCGAGAACAACCTTTAATACCAGTGGTCTTAAACCTGCGGACCTCCAGATGTTGCAAAACTGCAACTCCCAGCATGCTGGGTGTTGTAGTTTTGAAACTTCTGGAGGTCCGCAGGTTGTAGACCACTGTCCTATACTTTACATTGCACGGATCTCTCAACATACGATGGTTTCAACAAACGATGGTTCATTTGCAACGGATTACCATCGTATGTTTGGGGACCACTGTGTGTGTGTGTGTGTGTGTGTGTGTGTGTATATGTATGTATATATATATATATATATATATATATATATATATATATATATATATATATATTCACCCCCCCGCTATCATATGCCCCCAGCAGCGCATGTATATATATGCATATGCCCCCCGCAGGGCAATCATAAGCTCCCGGCAGCGCTATGATTGACAAGCATTCTATTAGCAGTGCATCTGGCCGGGAAGCCAGCTGCCCGATGCACTGCTAAAAGAATACTTGTCATTCATAGCGCTTCAGAGGCATATGTGTATAGAAGCGAAGTGGGGACCAGACATATAGTGTTATCTGACCCCCACAGCACATCTATACACATATGCCTCTGAAGCGCTATGAATTACAAGTATTCTTTTAGCAGCGCATCGGGCAGCCGGCTTCCCGGCCAGATACGCTGCTAATAGAATGCTTGTCAATGCTTGCCAGATGCACTGCTAATAGAATGCTTTTCAATCATCGCGATGCCGGGAGCTTATGATTGTGCTGCGGGGGGGGGGGGGGGATATTATATATATATATATATATATATATATATATATATATATATATATATATATATATATATATATATACACACATACACACACACAAGCGCTGCTGGGGGCGTATAATAGCGTGTGGGGAATATATATATATATATATATATATATATATATATATACATACACACATATACACACACACATGCGCGCGCTGCGGGGGGCATAAGATAGCGCCGGGGGGGGGATATATATATATTTACATGCGCTGCGGTGGGTATATACAAGACATATAGCGCAGCAGGGGGGCAAGATATAGAGAAGCTGTGGGAGTCAGACATATAAAAAAAAAAAAAAAAACACAGCGATTCTATATATCTTTCCCCACCGCAGCTCTTCTATTTGAGAACCCTGCCGGGATCCCTGAATGGCTCTTCAGTACCGGCCTTTCAGGGAACCTGGCGGGGAATTTGAAAATGAAAGTAAAATAGATCGTACATCGCTGGGGAGTGGAGCATGCCGCCCGCTCCCCTGCTTAATAACTTTTGATGGGATCGAGTCTCAGAAGTGCGACTCGATGCGATCAATCCCTCAGCCCCTTTACTACTACCCCCAACATGGAACAGACCCCTTTTCCATGATGGGGGTTGGATTTATTCAGTTTTGGCTCAGAGCTGTCGGGTTTTGGTGAAGAAAATTCCCATTTCCTGTGAGTTTTTCATCATACTCCGAGGGTTTTTTCTTTTTTGTCGGGAACACACCCCTTTTTGGGATAACCACGCCAATTTTGACGGGTTTAAAAAACACTCTGAGTGATGATATCTTTTGTCGAGAAATTGTGTCGCATGGGCTATGCGAGACAAATTTGGTCGCACAACCTGACAAAAAGAGTCGGGTTGACATTAGTAAATCAGGGCTACTGTGTGGCACTTCACATGGAAAGTGAGTAACCGGGCTGCAGTCGTGGGAGCGGCAAGAATGGGGGAGATCACCTGGTGCAACTATGCAGATAGAGTCTGGCTATATGGCATAGGGACCATGGCCACATCGGGTCCCGCATCCAGAACCACACAAAATGGGTCACCAGCCGTCAGCCGTGAGAAAGGCAGGCATGTAGAGAGGGACCTGGTAAAGTAGAGAATCCTGCGAACAAGTATTTGGTGCATTGTACAGGGCAAGTGAGCAACATGGGGTAACTACGCCATGGCAGTGGGTTACCTGAACTTCTGTCCATGGTGTCGGAAGTGTATGGTAGCTGACCCGACATAGTAGGAACCATGCAGACAACCTGACTGGTATAGAATTCCTGAACTAAGCCTACTTTATCAGCTCCAAGGTAGGGGATAATAGCGGGCTGGGATAAAGGGCTCCTGCCGGGCTACTGCCTCGGGAGCAAAGAGCACTGTATGCTTACCTAGTTCTTGGCTATACTCACCTCGGGCATCTTCAGCTGCAACAACATGGCGCAAATGGAGGTAAGCAGGGGCAGTGGGGGACCTCCAGGCGATAGCCGGTGTCGATAAGGAGTTGACAGCCCATACTCTTCTGCACCCCTTTGTTGCATGTGGGAGATCAGGTAGTGCCATGCGCCTATCACCCAACCTAGAAAAGTAACAAATGAAAAAGAACCTAACTAGACATACTGAACTAGAAAATAATAAAATAAACAAAAGACTAGGTCTGGGAGAGCTCCCAGACATGTGTCTTGCCTCCTGCTGCACTTGCTAAAACCAAATACCTCACTTCCAGTGAGCAGGTATATCCTGCCAGGGAGGAGCCGACTTTTTTTTCCTAGTGTCAGTGCTTCCTAGTGGCAAGAGCATATACCCATCAGTAAAGGTGTCCCCCAATTAAGAGTGACAGAAAAATCCATAACTCATTTCCATCCACAGACCCATATGAAGACTTGTTTTTTGGCCAGTTGTACTTTGTAATGACATCAATTATTTTATCATAAAATGTATGGCAAAACCATAAAAATATTTGTGTGGGGAAATTGAAAAGAAAATCGCAATTCAGCAAATTTTGGAAGGTTTTGTCTTCACGCTGTTCACCTTACAGTAAAAATTACATGTTCTCTTTATTTTGTGGGTCAATACGATTACAATTATACCCATGGCTGCATGCTTTTCTATTACTGTACCACTTAAAAAAAAAAATCTCAAACTTTTTTTTAATCCTTTGAAGACGCAGGACGTATATTTACGTCCTGTGCTATCTCCCGATTTGTGAAGCGCGTTCAGCCAATACCCATCAGAAACCAGGACCTGCGGCTAATACCGGACATTACCGATCGGCTGATGTCCAGTATTAACCCTTTAGACGTTGCAATCAAAGTTGATTGCGGCGTCTAAAATGGGAGATTACCGTTAGCTCAGTGGGCTGTTCGGGACCACCACGGTGAAATCGCGGCATCCTGAACAGCTGAGAGGACAGCAGGAAGCACCTTACCCTGCTCTTTGCTATCCAATCGGCGTTTCATTGCTCCAAGCCTGAGATCCAAGCTGGAGCAATCGAGCACAGATTACACTAATATGTTAAAAAATGTGATTTAATCTCTTCAGTAATAAAAGTTTGAATTACCCCCCTTTTCCCATAAAAAATGTAAATAAAAATAAACATATATGGTATCGCCACGTGCGTAAATGTCCGAACTATAAAAATATGTTAATTAAACTGCACCGTCAATGGCGTAAACGTAAAAAAAAAATTGTATACCCTAAAAAAAAAAAAAAAAATGTATAAGACGCGATCAAAAAGTCCCACCAAAAGAAAAATGGTACCAATAAAAACTCCAGGTCACGGCACAAAAAATTGAGCCCTCATATAGCCCTGTATTTGGAAAAATAAAAAAGTTATAGGGATCAGAAGATAATTTTACACACAATAATTTTGGTGCATGTAGTTATAATTTTTTATAAAGTAGAAAAATAAAACAAAACCTATATAAATTAGGTATCCTTGTAACCGTATGGATCTACAGAACATATGGTGTAATTTTTACCGAAAAGTGCACTGCATAGAATCGGAAGCCCCCAAAAGTTACAATACAAAATGGTGTTTTTTTCTCAATTTTGCCCCACAAATATTTTTTTCTAGTTTTGCCGTAAATTGTGTGGTGAAATGATTGATGTCATTATGAAGTACAATTGGTGCAAAAACTAAGCCCTCATATGGGTCTATATGTTCAAAATTGAAAGAGTTATGATTTTTAGAAGGTGATGAGGAAAAACGAAACAAATCCTTAAGGATTTGTAACTATGTAACTATGTAACTATGGGTTAACAAAATAAGTATGAATTACTACTGAATCAGGCGGGCTGGCCAAGTGGCATTTTTTAAAATTTATTTATTTTTTGCAATTTGTCCCTTTTTTCTGTGTTTTTTTTCTATAATGTTAGTGAAGGGACTCGCAAGAGACAGAGAACCCTTGACGCGGGTTGTGAGCGTGCTTATTTTGCGCAAAATATTAACTAATATCTCATGTTTATCATATAAAAGAAAAAAATATATATATTTTTTGTGATGTGGCCTGGCCTTGTGATGCTGGGGGAGCCCGGGGTGTCAATGTGTTTGTGGGTTGCACATATAAGATGGTGGGCAGCCCGCTTGATCGTATAGTATGAGCATCACTAATAGGTTGTAAGCCAGCATGGTGCACTACAGGTTATCATGTTACTGCCACCCTGTATATGCCTTATCTGTGTGCAATTTTAATGCTAGGCAATTACCCCCATCATGAATAGAAGGTGTGTGAGTGGGGTTCATCAGTATTTTGCACCTGTGCGACCTCCCCTTATTTAGCATTGTGGCTAATCTGAATCATCATGGGAATAGGTGCCTAGCCTGCCCTTGTATCAGTAACCAGTAAATTATCAGATCCCCGCGACAGTGCTGCGGACGAGCTGATCATCTATTTAAACGCCCGCATTGCCGCAGATGCCGTGATCTGTATTGAGCACAGCATGTGAGGGCTTAATGGTAGACATCAGCATGATCGCTGATGTCTGCCATTACCAGCAGTCATGTACAGGACGTAAATGTACGTCCTGGAGCGTTAAATACCAGCATACCAGGACGTACATTTATGTACTTTGTCCATAACCCGATAACGACCATGGACGTCTATGCTCGTCCAATGGCCGTTACCGGGGTATGACGCGGGCTCCCGACTCGAGCCCGCGTCATACCGGCCAGCCCCCAGCTGATTCCTGTAGCTGGGGGCCGGCGTTAATAGCCGACATGCGGCCGGCTATTAACCCTTTAGATCGCCGTTGTCAAAGTTGATAGCGGCGTCTAAAGGTGCCTGTATACAGTCCCTGGTGGTCCAGTGGGGTGGATTGCTCCCCCGCAGCGCGATCGCAGGGGAGCGATCCACTGCTGAGGTAGCCTGAGGGCTTACCTCTCCTCCTGTGTCGGCTCCGGCTCTCTGAATGATAAAGCCTGGCAGGACCAGGCTTTATCAATCGAGCGCAGAGCACACAGATGAATGGGATTGTATGCAATCCCATTCATCTGTATGAGGAATCAAATGATTCCTCCTAAAAGTCCCCTAAGGGGACTAAAAGTGTAAAAAAAAAAGTTTAAAAAAAGTTTAAAAACACACATTAACCCCTTCTTTATTAAAAGTTTAAATCACCCCCCTTTTCCCAAATTCCATATTAAAAATATGTAACCATAATAAAAATAAACATATGTAGTATCGTCGCGTGCGTAAATGTCTGAACTATAAAAATATATCATTAATTAAACCGCACGGTCAATGGCGTACACGCAAAAAAATTCCAAAGTCCAAAATAGCGTATTTTTGGTCACTTTTCATACCATAAAAAAAGGAATAAAAAGCGATCAAGAAGTCCAATCAAAATAAAAATGGTACCGATTAAAACTTCAGATCACGGCGCAAAAAATGAGCCCTCAAACCGCCCTGTACATGGAAAAATAAAAAAGTTATAGGGGTCAGAAAAGGACAATTTTAAATGTATAAATTTTCCTGCATGTAGTTATGATTTTTTCCAGAAGTGCGACAAAATCAAACCTATATAAGTAGGGTATCATTTTAATCGTATGGACCTACAGAATAAAGATAAAGTGTAATTTTTACCGAAAAATGTACTGCCTAGAAACAGAAGCCCCCAAAATTTACAAAATGGTGTTTTTTCTTCAATTTTGTCGCACAATGATTTTTTTTCCGTTTCGCCATAAATGTTTGTGTAAAATGACTCATGTAATTCCAAAGTAGAATTGGTGGCGCAAACAATAAGCCCTCATATGGATTTTTAGGTGCAAAATTGAAAGGGTTATGATTTTTAAAAGGTGAGGAGGAAAAAACGAAAGTGTAAAAACAGAAAAATGCTTGGTCCTTAAGGGGTTAAGGGGTTATAACAATATTTTTAACTTAAAGTTTGCAATTCATGACTATATAAATTGGATATCGTTGTGCTCATACTGACCTGATAAATATACAGATAACTTGTCAATTCTACCGCACAGTGAATGGCAATTAAAATGCCATCCATATAGAATACTGTGGTAACGATCAACTAGTTACTCATAAAAACACCATACATACTGTATACTAGCAACTAGTTATCTTGTAGTTTAGTGTTCCCTAAAAATAGTAATTAAAGGGTCATCCAGGAATAGAAAAACAGACCTAATTTCTTCCAAAAAAAAGCACCACACCTGTCCGCAGGTTCATTGTGGCATTTCAACCAGGCTTCAATAGAACTAAGCTGGAAAACCACAACCAACCTGAAGGCAAACGTGATGCAGTTTTTTGAAGAATTTAACTCTGTTTTTGTATTCTTGGATATTTCTTTTGATTACAGTTTCATCATTGACTATCAGTATCCTATTCTGGATTATATATAATCTATACAAAGTATGGTACTTAAGGCTTTCAAAAATACTACTCCACAATATATAAAAAAAAAATAAAAAAAAAAACCACTTACTCTACGAGTACTGGGAAGTACACCAGAAATTCAGGGACATTAACCACACCTTCTAACTTAAAATCATATTTGCATCCAAATAGTGGGTAGTTCCCCTTTTCTTGAAAAGTCACACTATATACATCATTCCCAAATGAATTTGTATCAGAAGCTTCAAGGCGCTTCCTGTAAAAGAAAAAAAAAAACATTTACTTAAATTTATTCTTATACCTTTTAAAAACCAGGAAAATATAGTAAAAAACTCTTTGTGAACTGCAAAAGAATTGAAGTGCAAGAATCTTGTCCACATTGATACATAGAAAAGAAATGGGCCAGTTGGGGATCTTTTGCTTTTCTCGGTATCACTACAATAATTGCGTCTCACATCGAAGTGGGTAAAATCCCTCTCTCTAAGGCTGGGTTCACACCACGTTTTGTACTTACGGTTCCCGTATATGGCTGGGGGGAATCGCAGCGCCCGCACTCAGCCGTATACGGGAACCATATTTAATGCATGTCTATGAGCAGACCGGAGTGAACCGCAGCCTCCGGTCGGCTGCGTTTTCCCGACCGCAGGCAAAAACGTGGTCGACCACATTTTTGTCTATGGTCGGGAAACCGCATACGGCCGAAAACGCAGCCGACCGGAGGCTGCGGTTCACTCCGGTCGGCTCATAGACATGCATTAAATACGGTTCCCGAATATGGCTGAGTGCGGGCGCCGTGATTCCCCCCTCCCCCAGCCGTATACAGGAACCGCAAGTACAAAACGTGGTGTGAACCCAGCCTAAGGCATCTCTAAAAGTTCAAATAAATGAAGTAGGAGTACAACTCTGAAGCTTTTATAAATCTCTGATGGTTATTCATCTATCCCTGGTGCGTAATTTGACATAGTTGTAAATGCTATTTCTAACTCTTCCATGGTCAAAGGCCCTTCTAAAAACTTACAAGGTTCACCAGATAACCTCAGCAGATTAGCTGTCATCAGAAAACTAGAGCTCCTCCGGCACTGATGTACTCCTTTTATTATAAAGGGAAGTATAATATTTCAGCAGCCAGGGTTGATGCCTGGCATTGACCCTTTAAACGCCAATAAAAGTTGGATTGCAGCATCTAAAATTGAAGTAAAAAACTATCCCAGCAGCTCAGCGGAGCTGAAATCGTGCTGTCCCAATCAGCTGAGAGGATGGCGAGAGGGCCCTTTCCTGCCCCGCACCATCTGATTGGTGATCCTCTGATGTCTCCAGTCTCTGCAGGCTGGAGCAGCAGAGCACCGATAACATTGCTTAATGCTGAGTAAAAGCTCAGCATTGAACAGTGTACGCAATCGCAACGGAAAGAAGAAAAAAAAAAGTAAATAAATTTGAAGAAGCCCCTCCCCTAATAAAAGTTTGAATCACCCCCCTTTTCCCATTTTATTAATAAAATATTATAACCAAAAATAAAGATAAACATATGTGGTACCGCCGAGTCTGAACTATTAAAATATAAAGTTAATTAAACCACTCAGCCGATGGCGTACTAGTAAAAAATACCGAAGTCCAAAATTATGGACTGGGGGGGGGGGGGGGGCGGTTGGGGGGGGCGGTCACGGTGCGGTGGGGGCGGCGGGGCATTATCGGCTTATCGGCAAGGTAATTGCCGATACCAATAATGCCCAAAGTCGTGATTATCAGCCAATAATACGGCCGATAAATCGGCCATACCGATAATCGGTCGATCCCTAGTTAGGATTTTTTTTTTTCAAGTATTACAATAAAATAAAACCTACATAAATTGGGTATCCTTTTAACCGTATGGACCTACATGAAGATAACGAGTCATTTTTACTTAAAGTGCACTGCGTAGAAAAGGAAGCCCCCAAAAGTTACAAAATGGCATTTTTTTTTATTTCACTCTTAATAGGTTTTTTGGCTTCGCCACAGATTTCTTTATAAAATAACTACACTTGGTGACGCAAAAAACAAGGCCTTATATGGTTCTGTAGGTGCAAACTTGAAAGTGCTATGATTTTTAGAAGATGAAAAAACGAAAGTTCAAAAACGACAAATCGCCTGGTCCTTGTCCAGAGTAGCAGCAAATCCACACAGCAATCCTCTCCGGCTCTGGACAGTTTCTGAGACAGACACAGGTATCACCAGAGAGCACTGTTGTCAGACAAAAGAACAACTCAACTTCAGCAGCTGATAAGTACTGGGAGGATTAAGATTTATTTAATAGAAGTAATTTACAAATCTGTTTTACTTTCTGGAGCCAGTTGATATGAAAAAAAATATAGTTTTTTCATGGAATACCCCTTTAAGGCCAAAATGGGCTTAGTCCTTAAGGGGTTAAAGGGGTACTCCGGTGAAAAACTTTTTATTTTAAATCAACTGGTGCCAGAAAGTTAAACAGATTTGTAAATTACTTCTATTAAAAAAATCTTAATCCTTCCTGTACTTATTAGCTGCTGAATACTACAGTGGAAATTCTTTTCCGTTTGAAACACAGAGCTGTCTGCTGACATCACGAGCACAGTGCTCTCTGCTGACATCTCTGTACATTTTAGGAACTTTCCAGGGTAAAAGGAAATCTCCATTGCAAACATATGCTGTACTGGACAGTTCATAAAATGGACAGAGATGTCAGCAGAGAGCACTGTGATCATGATGTCAGCAGATAGCTCTGTGTTTCAAAAAGAAAAGAATTTCCGCTGTAGTATTCAGCAGCTAATAAGTACAGGAAGGGTTAAGATTTTTTTAATAGAAGTAATTTACAAATCTGTTTAACTTTCTGGCACCAGTTGATTTACAAAAAAAAAAAAAAATTTCACCGGAGTACCCCTTTAAGGATAGATGTATAAGTATTAATTTCCCCATAATTATCTTTAAGTAACTAGATGTAAGGGGGTCCCTTCTTGGGCATTCAATACACTAGATAACATAGCCAACCATTCCGCCTTCCACAAAGAGTTTCTGTTACTGAAACATCCTTCTGGATGCTTCTAAAAGATTAAAGGAGAACTCCGGAATATAAAAATTGTCGCCCATAGAGCCGGCAGTAAAAAGTAAAGATGTACATACCTTCCTCCGCTTCCCTGGGGCCTTCGGTAACCGGCTCCGGCCTCCCGTGATCCTCTTCCTGGTTGCCGGTGGTCGGAGAGTCTTACTGCGCTCAGCCAATTGCCGCCTGCGGTGAAGTCCCGACTCAGCCGGCGATAGGCCGATAGGCAGAGTGACGTTTTCGGCCCCAGGTGCCGGTGTAGTGAAAAATTGTGTCCTGAAGCGTTTTCACACTGCAATCGCCGGCTGAGTTGGACTTCACAGCGGCTGGTGATTGGCTGAGCGCAGTATGATTCATCCGACCACCGGCAACCAGGAAGAGGATCGCGGCAGAGACCGGAGTCGGTTACCGGAGGCCCCAGGGGAGCGGAGGAAGGTATGTACATCTTTACTTTTTACTGCCGGCACTATGGGCAAAATTTTTATATTCCGGAGTTCTCCTTTAAGTCTCAGAGCAGACAAAATCAAGATCATATAATTCCCAAACTGCTCTGAGGGTTCATCTATAAATAATACCTCTGCCTTACACATTTCATCATGTAGCGTGTCAGTAGCTTCTGATATTTTGGCCTTTTTCCAGGCAGTAGATTTAGTAAGTATCCCTCCTAAGATATACTTTCATAGCTTCCCAAACATAACTTCTAGTAGTTCTTCTAGCATTATCCTCAAAATATTCCAAAGTTTGTACCTTAAAATTAGCATAGTGTTTAAATTTCCACAAATTAGATAAAAGTTTAGAGTTTTTAATTCTGGGGGAGGAGCATGTGAGCGGACATGTGAAGGAGACACCGCTCTAACCGCCCGGTACAGCCAGCCAGAGGAACTATCCCTCACTCCAGCAATGATGTGGCTGCTGGTGTTGGGTAGCTGTTGCTGCAGGGCCCTGTTGACACTGATATTGCCGCTTACAGAGGGGTGTAGATGGAGGGTGTTTGACCAAGCAGGAGAAGAAGAAATGGTGGAGAAGCGAGGAGGACTGAGGTGCCAGCTGGAATGTTATGATTGACTACCCTGCCCTGAAGCAGTGAAGCGGTGGGTTGGAGCAGAGGAGGCTGCGACCCACGTGGGATGCCAAGACTCACGGAGTATAGGAGAGCAGAAGAAAGACGTCCAGATATGGGAGTGGTGAGAGGAGCTGAGCTCCAGTGCACATTACAAAAGTAACTTTGCGTTATTTTTAACTGAATCTAAGGAATTGGAACAGCGAGAAGACCTTGCCGAATAATTTACTGGTTTAAAACTGTGATTGTGTGCCTTAAGAACGCATTTTCTCCTACCAATACCCAACAACTATCCTGCTACTGTGAATTCAGCTATAAAGCCTTCATGCTCTAATATATAATAAACTTGTGCACGCTACTAATTAACATCTGCTGGCTATAATATCTAATAGTAAAGGTCTCCATGGACATAGGCAATATTTGAACTATCACCAATAAGGGAGTGTAAAAATTGGGTTTACTTACTAACAATCTGTTCCTTTATTGTTTGGTTACAAAACAATTACACAAAAGCTGCAATTAATTGAACTGTGAGGGGACCTTGTTGAAGAACGGAATGGTTTAAAACTGACTGTGTGCCCTAGGAACACATTTTTCTTCTATCAATAACTAATAACTATCCTGCTACTATGAATTCAGCTAGAAAGCCTTTATGTACTAACATATAATAACAAATGTGTGTACGCTACTAATAAACATCTGCTGGCTATAATATCTAATAGTAACAAAGGACTCTTTGGACATAGGCAATAACTGAACAACCTCCTAGTAAGGGATGGTAAAAACTGGATTTACTAACAACTAACAATCTGTTCCTGTATTGTCTGGTTATACAATCAACAATGATATAAGGATTGTTGGACCTTCAAACTGTTCTATTGCAACTTCCAGGAGCTATTTAGTCTTTGATTTTCTATTACTGTGTTTACTCTTCCCGGTCTTAACATCTAATAATAGACTTTGGTGTTATTCGAGTCTTTGGTTGTAATACTGACCTGAGCCGGAAGGTGAGGGGAAAAAGAGAGAGTAAAGATGACTGTTGAGGAAGAAGAATAAATTGGTCGTGGAGGATAGGATAATGGGGGGGTAAAAAGGATGCAGGGAAAGAGGATTCGGTGCCCGTCCGCATGTCGGGTGGTTGACATCGACTTGCCAAAAGGAGAAGGGAGTTTGAGCGGTGGGTGGAAGTTCAATGGAAAAATTTTTTAGATCCCCAGGGGCTAAAGGTGGAAAGGTGAGCCAACAGTAGCCGGGGGGGGGGGGGGGGGGGGGGCTGGGGGGGGGAAGGAAAAATAGTAGTGGAAAATTCTGAGGATGAGACAGAAGATGATGTTCAGGAAGAAGGGACAAAAGTAATGTTTAAAAGAAAAAACTGTCCGCTTTCTCCCCCCTCACTAACCAGCGGTACTGGTTGGAAGTGCAGGGGACTATGATCAGTGTGATGCTTACCATGCCCGGATCCGCCGCGCTGTTAGGCCCTAATCTTCTATTTTCGGGACATGCTAATGAGGTGCTAACTGGCACTGGCTGGACTAACCGGCACTCTGACGTCACTGCCGCTGGCCGCAGCGCCACCGAGCTCATCAATATTCCTCCCCTCTCTCCATTACAGAGTGGGGAGAAGAGGTAGAGGTGGCCGAAGGGGAGGAATATTGATGAGCTGGGCGGCACTGTGGCCAGCGGTACTGATGTCAGAGTGCCAGTTAGCCCGGCCGATGCCAGTTAGCACCTCATTAGCATATCCCAAAAATAGAAGATTAGGGTCGAACAGCGTGGCGGATCCGGGCACGGTAAGCATCAAATTGATCAGTGTACCCCGCACTACCAGTCAGTACCACTGGTTAGTGCGGGAGGAGAAAGCTGACAGTTTCACTTTAATAAAATATTTGAGGGTGTAGAAAAAACAAATGAAGCAAGAAGGGAGGTCCAAAATCAGACAGAGGTTAGACAGGATATGGTAACACTAAGGCAGACAAGCAAAAAGAAAAATAGCCAGCACAACAACCTAATACACGGGTGCACACTGCTATGGCAGATACAGAGTATACAAAAAAAGAGGATTGCAGCAGCACACATTGGTCAAAAATTGAGGCTCTTAGCGCACTTTTTGATCAAAACGTGTCCCCCATCCACCACGGGGAGGTGGCCTCATTTAGTATGGACCCTAGCACAAATTCTGAGCCTAACGCTCAAATATCCACTCACCTCTGCTGGGCATATAGCCTCTGACTGGGTGACATGCTGGATCCATAAACAATTTAAAACACCACCTGTGAAAAAGGGGGAGGGGTGCACAGCTAAAGAGGGTGCCATTCCCCCTGAGTTGTACAAACAAGCAAAAAAGTGTTTGTACAAAATCAAAAAGTGCGCTAAGAGCCTAAATTTTTTGACCAATGTGTGCTGCTGCAATCCTCTTTTTTGTATACTCTGCATACATTTCGGAAACGGTCTTTCAGTAATAAAAGCATACAAGGAAATAGTTGACGCAATTAATCAATAATTGGTGAACTAAAAGAGTCCAACAGTAAGGCTATGCATAAAGAGGATATCCCAATCAACAGTGGAAATCCAAACCCTCACAGATAAGAATGGGGGGTCCCTGCTCCATTCACCCACCATGAGATTTCTAAAGATGGCGGAGTACAGCTATCGTTCCATTTACCAAGTGGAAAAAGGGAGGCACGTTATAGGAATTGGTGGCGGACCAAGCTGTTAAGACACCCACTGATCAGATACTGATCATCCATCTTCGGCATAACCCCTTTTAATGACTAATAATAAAAGTAACTAATAGCAGTTTATTTTTTCTCTCATTGCCTCCGTCTCATCTTCCAACTCATCTCCTCACATTCTAGACTTGCCAAGGGCTGACAATCCAAACTTACAATTCTCTATCAACACTTCTTGCCAGAGCTGTCACAAGAGGATGCTTGTTTACCAGTCTTTGGCAGTGTAACGAAACAGACAGCTCATTTTTCTGAGCAGTTTAAGGAGCAATAAAAAGGATCAAGAACACTTACACCAGCTCAAAGCCATCTGGAGTAGTGCCGATGAAGTAGCCTCCAGGGCAAAGTTGCTCACAAGCATTTCTCAGCATCATGTCAGCCTGCTCATATGTCTCAAATGAATAATGATAAACAAATTGACAGCTGCAAATGTCAAAAGTGATGTTTGGATTCTTCAACTTCTCAGATAAAAGCTCCTAGAATAAATAAAAAGGAATTTAGGGAGATGTCAAATGGCTTTAAAGATTTTGTACATTTTAAAAGTTTTTGTTCCACTACTAAAACATTCTTTTATCCCTTAAATTTTTTAACCGAAAAGCCAAGCAAATTCAATAAAGATGCTTATATCGAAAGGACTTTGTGTATAACCTTGGCTCCATGCTGTCATCAGGGAAAGCCATCAAGTGTGCTGCATTAAGAATATTCTCATTTGATTGAACAGCGACTGCATGTGTTCCAAATAAGCTTTAATCCCCACACAGGAGTCTGATTGAAATCAAGTACAACCAAGACAATCTCTGTCGGAAAGGCCCAAAACCATCTATATAATATAAAACCTAACACACAATCATCACAGCACATCCTGAAGTTTTCCCCATAATAACTCCTGCTATGCACGTTACAAAACAACAATAAAAATTGAGATTCCTTCCCAGCAATTACGCAAATAAAAGAGCCATCACATGAAGAGAATGTATCCTAATGTGAAAAGGACTGGCCGATTGTTATTGGACTGCTGAATAGTGAGAGACAACAAAAGACCCTGAAAGAAGACAATAACATTAGCGATAACAAAAAAATAAATAAAAAAATAAAAAAATAAAAAGCCATAGGCTTTGAGGGTCAGCTTTTTAATGAGACTATTTGGACTCATTCTTAAATGTGCACTTTTCAAGGTGCTGATGCAAAAACATAGAAACCGACATGTCAGTAAGTGTGCATTTACCCCCATGTTTGTAATGTGCCTTATTGTTAAAAACCACACAACAAAGCTAGATAATCTTTTTGGGTAGGGTCACACCGGACATATTTTGCTGCTGTGGCATATTTTCCTACCCATTGAAGTTAATGGGTAACAAAATAAGTGTAGGTGATTTTGCTACATATTTACTTCAACGGGTAGGAAAATTTGCCATGTGTGACCCTACACTTAGGGTGTATACAAGTACAGTATCCTGTGCATATTTGAGGTGCAGGATTTGAAGATGCTTCACAGCTTTAAACCTGTATCTTCAAATGCTATGAATTAATTATGCACAGGATACTGTACATGTGAATAGACTTTTAAAGTGTACCAGTGATATTAGAGGAAAGAAAATAATGCTTTTAAGTGTTACTATGACATGCAGATGCTTTACATGTCTTTATAGGTGTCTAGCTTCTGTATTTGGATCAAATTCTTCTGTTCTGCAGCTCACTCATTCTGAGATCCACAACTCATGGAAGGGGCATGTCCGAGGTAAGCACTAAGCCTGCCATCACTCACTATGCATTCAATTCCTCCATAAGTCTGCTATGCATTCCTGGGTCTCTTTATCCAATCACTTCAGGCTTCTCTATAACCCTCTCCTCTCTGTTTTCAGACAGAAGTCAGACAGGACAGTAGTAGCATTGACTCTCTCAAGCAGTTTGTGCTATCAGACCAGATAGGACCTTCAGGTGCCCATGTTGCTGCTAACCACTGTATACAGGAACACCCTACAAGACCTGCTGTCTTACAGCTCTGACCCAATCATCAAGAATCACAATTTGGCTTTTGTCAAGGTTACTCCCAACCTTGCGCTTGCCCATTTTTCTTGCTTCCGTCAAGAAATTACTGTTACTGCTTTATTTCTGCCTAATACATCCCACCTCTTGACAGATCCCACTGTAACAAGATATTACATTTTTTTCACGTCACTAGTCAGTTATGTTGTTATGTTATGACTCATTGGTGTGCTATGCTTTTAACTTATCAGGGTATTTTTGTCAGTATTTATCATTTATCTACTAGAACCTGCAATGATCACCAGGGTCCCATTGCTCTCATGAGCCTGAATAAAGAAGCTGTAGAAAATGCATGCTGCCCCTCTATTCAAAGTCTATAGCACTGACAGAAACACAATTCGTGTCTATTTATCTGCCTCATGTCTATCCATCACACATCTCTCATAAGGAATAATGAAAATGTTTTCAGGTATACCAGAGCCTAGGCTTAATAGAAGATTCCTCTCCCATGATGTCCATTTTCCCCAAAAGGGTATATGGAGAGCAGTTCTCTCTATATGACTGTGCTACCTCAAATAACATTATTTGTGTAAATAGTGTCTACATTAAAAAGGTTTTGGATATGTCTTTATAGAGAAAGCAGCCAAACCTATTCAAAGTGTCAAAGAGTCCAAAGTTGTACACACACACACACACACACACAATTAACAAAAGGTTACACTCCGGCTCCAAGGAACCAGTAGTAGGAGTACCGTATTTTTTGCTGTATAAGACGCACTTTTTCTTCCCCAAAACTGGGGGGGGAGGAAAGTTGGTGCGTCTTATAAGGCGAATACACACTTATCGCGGCTTATGCCCTGTATTAACTCTTCAGATGCGGCGATCAAAGCTGACCGCCGCGTTGGAAGCGAAAATAACACTAACCCGGCTGTTCAGTTGGGCTGTTCGTGACCACCGCGGTGAAATCGTGGCGTCCCGAACAGATTACAGGACACTGGGAGGGACCTTACTTGCCTCCTCGGGGTGTCTGCTCCATGTCGGGATCCCCTGCATGGCCGGCGCTCTCCCGTCATCCAATAGGAGCGGCGTGTGTAGCGACGTTATGGTGGCGACGGAGAGCGAGGATACCCGGCAGCAGAGACGTTCCGGAGCGACGGGGACACCCTAAGGACACGGCGACAGCGATGGAGGGCGACATATACTAGTGGTCTTCAACCTGCAGACCCCCAGATGTTGCAAAACTACAACTCCCAGCATGCCCGGACAGCCAACGGCTGTCCGGGAATGCTGGGAGTTGTTGTTTTGCAACATCTGAAGGTCCGCAGGTTGAAGATCACTGTCCTATACTTTACATTGCATTTGGTTCAGAATCTTTATTTTCTAGATTTTTATCCTGTCAAATTAGGTGCGTCTTATATGCCGGAGCGTCTTATATGACGAAAAATACGGTAGTTTAATGCACTTACTGCATACCATTTATATAACATAACTCAAAAATAAAAACAGTAGGCAGCAAGCTGGCCACAGTGGCGGGACTGAAATTCCTACATGATAAATAGAAGTATTCAGTACTTAAACTTTAAGAACCAGTTTATGGCAGATTTTTTGCAGAAACTCCTTTCATCTGAATGGGATATTTCAGATGAATAAGATAGCTGCAAAAATGCCTTCATCAAATCTGCCGTGTCCATTTCCCCTTGAAATAATTATATGCATGTTTATTTACGCAGACATTGGATTTGTTAAACAAGGAAACAATCTGGCGTAGCTATTTGTCAAATGAAATCCCTGTGGGGGGAGAAAAAATGGAAATGGCAATGATCAGATGAATAATAGTCAAGCAAATCTGGTTTTGTTTTTGCTCTGTGTGAGCAGGAATAGGTTCAAGTAAGCAGCTGTAAGTAGTCACATTACAGACATGGTAAGACCGTTTGCTTGTTATTCCTATGAAGATGATTGTAAAATTTGAAATGAATGCAATTGTGAAATATGCTTAATGTAAAAAATTTCTAGAAAAAATAAAATAAAAAAAAAGGTATTAAGATCAAGCAAATATGAAAATTACAATCCATGGTAAAAAAGGAAAAAATAGGAGTACACTAACCAACACTTAGGAAGTTAAACATTTATTTAGTCTAGTTTATAAGCTTGTGCAGATCAGGTAGACATGAGAAGGGAACTGTTCAAGTCAGATAGCACCTCGAACAGGTGCGATTCGGTGGTTACTTGTACACCTCCCCCTCACGTCTACCTGATCTGCACAACTTTTTTAACTATACTTAAGAATACATTTTTAACTTCTTAAGTAATGGTAAGTGCTCCCCTATTTTTGCTTTTTAACACGAAATACAATTGTTACCCTGGACGCATTCACCTCCATTACAATTGATATACTTGTGAGATTCTACCTCCTATGGGATTGGGATCATTTAGTGCAATATTTTGTTTCTCTCTCTGTTTTATTAAAATTACAATGTTGCCAGGTATTGTATTTCTATGCAATCAGTTTAACACTGATATCAAAGTAGAGTGCCTCTTTAAAGGACTTGTCCCACCAGAAGTATTAGACTTTTTTTTTTGTATGTATACCATGTATTACTAAATTACTAGATGAATCTTTGTATCAAGGCACTGTTTTCTTTAGCTTTACTATAATAGCTTTACTATGTTCAAGGTAGACACATACGTTCAGTCTTGCTTCTCTCCCTTCCCCATTAGGTTTGAGGAGCAGTTCCTGGTTCGCCCAACTGGCAGAAAAGTGCCTCTATGCTGAGGTTGCTAATGATTTCAAGGGCATTAAATGACTGCCATCTGAATGGTTTACAATGCCCGTCACTAACCATAAGTGCAGGCTGCTGATACCAGCCTCCATCCGCCTTGTATGGAACGGGATTAGCTCCTGAGCCTGCTACATACATCATGATGTGTCCAATGATGTGCATGCAGACGATAAATTATACACTAAAATTTATAAATAAAAAAAATATATGGCTCTATAGACAAGAAAAAAAAATTGTAATAGTAAAAACTAGTAATAGATTTGCCTCCCAACGCCTCTATATAATGCTTATGCATAAAATGAATTAAGCTAGTGAACAGGTATGCTCATTTCTCCTGACCAATCATGGTCTTCATTTCATTTGTATTACAAAAAAATATTTTACGATAACACTTGGGTACCTAAAGTCATTATCTATTTGAATGTAATGTTATTTTATTTACTGGCCCTCCTACACAATGAAAACAAGATGTACCTTTGTAGAATCTGCAGTCACAAACTCTGCTTCAAAAATATGTTCTCTGTGGTTCCGTGCTTTCATATCAGAATACCGCTGTTCACACTGTTGGACAGAAACTTCCGCTATATCTGTAAGAATTATAAAAAATAAATATATCTAAAATTAATTACCATGAACCATGGCAGAGAGGACAGTGGTGTATGGGGCAGACAATCTATAGCTGGTCTGCTTCTATACTTAATTAGCGGCAGAAGTGATTAGGTCTTTGAACAATACCAGCTGCTGGGTGCGGAGAGCTGTGAAAACGGATCTTTACATAAGGAATATACTCTGTGGGCTACCATAAACAATGAAGTCTTTTCATACAAAAATCAAATGCTGGGAAATGTGCTCTATCTATTCTCCACCAAATATAAGAGCTATACAACAGTTTCTAATAAATAAAGGTACAAAAGGAACTCAAATCTGAAAAGTCTCAAATATCCAAAGTAATTACAAGTAAAAAGCATAATTATGGCAGCTTGTGAAACAACTGACTTAGCTGAACAAAGGCTTCAACAGCGAATAGCAATTCACTTTTTTATATCAAATGAGTAATATCAGAAAGGATATATAAAGTGTGTTTTGTACTTCCATTCATTACCACATACTGCAATATTTTCAATATACAAAAGCTCTTCCTGCACCATTGCAAAGAAAACCATATTAAAGGGTACGTTCACACGTGTGCAGGATTTGAGGCACAGGCTTTGATGCACAGGATTTGATGCACAGGATTTTCTGCTGCAGATTTCAATGTAAACTAAATGACTGAGCACAGATTCTAATCTGCAGTTACAAATCCTGCGCATCAAATCTGAGCAGGATCCTGTATGTATGAACGTACCCTAAAACTACAATGCCACATAACTGGCAGGGAGACTCAACCAGTCATCGCGTGCACTTTAGCAGTTACACATGATTTGTAACACTGAGAAACCAGTGCATGACATTGGGAGAACACAAAGCCGATCTAGCGGCACCTCTCTACAGTACTACAAGTATTATACTGCTATATTTGTTTCAGAACAACCTGCTCCTCAGGAAATCAAATGGGGCTTCACAATGGCTCAGTATGTAGCACTGTGGTCTTGTGATGCAGGGATCCTGGACTGAAATTACACTAAGGACAACATATGTATAGTGTGTCTAAGTTCTCTTCTGGGTTCTCTGGTATTCTCCCACACTCTAAACACATACTGGCTAGTAAAAGTGGTTATCAAAGAATAAATAAATAAAAAATTGTTTGACTTCTTTAAAAAAAAAAAAAAAAAAAAAAAAAAAAAAAAACAGCACCACATCTGTACTGCGGTTACGTGTCATATTACAACTCGGCTCCATTCAGTTTAATGGAATTGAAATACAATACCACAAACAACCTGAGGACAAGGGTGGTGCTGTTTTTCTTTAGAGAGAAAATGAAAAGCTGTGCACCCGCACTTAACCAAACCACAAAAGGAGAAAACGTCAGGTCATCAAAAGTAAGAACAGGCAACAAACAACCTGACCAGCTAACCGCAAATGGGTGGGTGCTGTGTCCCCCAATGAAGGCTACAAGAAAGATTTTACTGCGAGAACAAAATAAAAATAAATGTCCTTTTTGCGGTCGCCTTATTGGACACAGACCATGGGACGTCTCAAAGCAGTCCCTGGGGTGGGAAAACCAACTGCCAGAGAAGGAAAGGTCAGGCCAGAGACTGAGCCATAACCATTCGCCCAAGAAAGTGGATGAAGCTCAGAGGAAACCAGAATCCAGCAACCAACCACCCGGAAGCCCCCGCAAAACATGAGGGGTGAGCAAAGACCCAAAAGTAGGGAACTGGGGCCCAACAGCCGACCAAAAGGATCAAAAAAGGTTGCCCTGTAGGCCTGCTGGGCCGAACCCGTCCTGGCAGGAGAGCAGAAAACACCTCTGAGGAAAAGACAAAAGAAGCAGGACCACCGAGGCCTGGCCAAAATGCAGAAGCGAGAGATAAAAGAACCCCTAATGCACAAATTCATCCAAGCAAGGCAAAATGGCAAGGAAACACCACTCCCAGAAGAAAAACACACCTTAGAAGCTTGAAGGGATAGCCCTGATGCAAGTCCAACCACAACCATAGGACAGAGGCTGAGGAGAGAGAACGAAAAAAAAAAAAAAAAGAATACAGCTGAGCACGCCCAAGCAAGAAGGCAAGACTCAGAAGGTGGATAACAGAGCCGCTAGAATGGGACGAAGAGAGAAATAAAGCATAACTCTAGTACAGTCCCGAGTGCACAAAGAAACCGGGCAGGAAGGAGGCTAGGGCAAGGTGCACATGCCGACCACCTGAACCGAGAGGCCCCGACTCAATCCACAGTCCCAAGACCACCCTACGAAAAGCCGGGTGGAAAAGAGAACCACAAGCGTATGCCGCATAGCCAAGAGAGCGCAAGATCGTGCGACAAGGGACTATGCCCGAAGACACGCAAATTGGCCAGAATGGGCAACCAAGATGACCAGCAAGCCCTATACTCAGAGCCCCTCCTACACCGGAGGGAGAAGAAGAAATACAAACAGGCCGGAGAGGAAAGCAGAGCCATCAGGAACACCAGAGCCCCCCATCCAGAGCAACAGAGAATACCAGATCCAGGAAGAACTGGAGGGACCCTGTAGTCCTAAACTAGGAGAGGCAGAGACCTCTACTTGGAGGGAACACTCCAGCTGACGAGCACCTAGGCCTGGGCAGGACATGGAGCAGCGAACAAAGACCGCTTCCCCCAGGGAAAAGACAGAAAAGCGGGACCAGAACCCTGCCAAGGCCAGAGACAAGAACCCCCGGAAGGGTAAAAGCAACAGTAAAACCACCCCGGAGAATGAGACATGGGGAGGCCACCTGGAAGAGACCCCAAGAAGGGCCTGCAAGGCAGGAAACAGAGGGAGAGGGACCTGAACGAACCAGGGCTGCCAGGGAAGAATAAATTAACCTAGGGGGAAAATATCATCCAAGATAAAAAGGCACTGCTACACCCTCAAGGGTGGATGCCACCACCATCAAGCACCCAAGGAATGCACAGGGTCATCAACTGGTCCCCTCGCACTAGAAGCCCATACCACTTCAACTCAATGTAACATCACCCATGTAAGCGGATGTACCCGCAGAGACACAATGTTTGGTTTTCTCCCACCAGTAGCGAGGGTCTGGAATTCAGCTACAGATGTGGCGTAGCGCGCACCCATGGATGGAAAATTGGATGCATGATGGAACACCCTCCCGGCAACACCCATGCCGTGATGCACCAGGGCTTCAGCCGTGAGCGTTGCAGACATCACGTCCTCCATGGGCATCTCAGAGGTCCAAGAACAACAGGCAACTCTGACATAGCAGGGTACCAGAGCCGCAGACGTCACAACCTCCATGGATGGAGTAGAGGGTCCATGTTACACCCCTTCGGTCACTTCACACAGGAAGTGTGGCACCGCGACTGCAGAAGCGGATGCAGCGGACTCTGTAAGGGTAGTAGGTGGTGAAGGGAACAGGCAGACTGATGCCAGGCTGAATGTTACTCCCTGAGTGAGGGTAAGGGCAGTGTGGCGAGCAATGCTGGTTACTATACAATAGAAAAGCTTGCACTGAACAAAAAGTTCCATAATAAATAATAACATGAAAAATCTGTATATAAGTAGACAACGCTGGTTACTGTCCCGAAGACTGAACCTCTGGCAAAACTGCATAGCTCAGCGAATGTGACCAATTTGCAAGGAAAGCAAAGGAACATTGGCTAAAAGCACCTTGTGCGGACACTAGGTCTGCAGCATATGTGAGCATAATGGTACAATGCACAAGGGCTTGTGTTGCAATACTCTGACCAAAACCTAAGCATTCCAAAATGTGGGATGCACCGAACTAGCAGAACTGCCCTATCAGTCAAACACCTGGGGCTACGGAAGCAAGCTTCAAAATTGCCCACCCCGTTCTGAAAAATCCAATCAATATATGGTTCTCGAATAGGGGACGTATAGGATAGTAACTGATCAGAACAGATACTACACCTGATCTTAGCCAACAGGCCGAAAATCGACAAGAATGCCTTAAAGGCATACTAGGAAGGCAGGGGACCTGGGGGAAAAAACTCCAAACTGCAAAACAGACTGGAGCCATAGGAAGGGCCAAAGAAAAAAAAACTATGTAGCTGTAATAACCCCTTTAGACCACTAGAAGGGAGCCTTACACTCAGCAAGAAAACAGTGCTGACAACAATGCAGTATTCAGCCACTGGAGGATGCAGAGCGCCCGTGAGAAGCTGTGTAACTTTCCCCCAGAAGAAAAGGCACGCCATAAAAAATGCCCCTGATGCCACCAAAAGCCGCCCCCACGGACGGGGAAATGGCCACATGAATGGAGCGCCGGCCGCCTGGAAAAATGGAGGCATGCTAGAAACCGCGCCTCTCCCCAGCAGCCGCATCAGAGACCAGGCTGGGGACGGTTGTATGCTACAGCCGGTCTCGTCCCCACTGCTGCACTGCCCAGCCACGTGGGAGCGAAGACCCTCTGCTATAGAGGGTCCAGTCCTCAAGGTAAAAACACACGGCAAGCTCACTGAGCCTGGCCTCAATATGGTCCTGCAGGTGCGGCAGGAGCGGGGGGAGGGGGTTGTTGGGGAGTAATTGTAGATAACCGCCCCCTGGCGTATACAACTAGTCTGCCAAGATCACGGCAGCCAAACGGGGAGCGGGGACCCGCTGCCCTAGAGAGTCTACAGTCAGCACATAAGAAACACGCTGCTAGGACAATGAGCCTGGCCGCAAAACAAGTGCAGCAAGGGTTAGATTAACAGACAATCAGATTGTCGCCGTCACATGCCGCCAGAGGCCATGAGGGGACCAGCACAGCCACATGTAATGGCGGATAAGGAGCTGTGCACTATAAGAAGGGGGGCCCCTGGGAGGAGCACAAGGGAGAGAGGGGGAGGATAGGATGAAGTTCATACTCACCCACGGACTCCATCTTCCAATACTCACCCAGATGTCTTCAGTCAGCTAAGGCCGCGATGCATCACGCCAAACTGCCATAGCGAAGCGGCCAGAGGCAAATGGGGGACCCAGACCCAGGGTGCTACCGCCAGGTGCTGACCATTGGTGAAAAGGGGTTGACAGTGCCCCTTTGTCGCATGTTGGCGATTAGGTAGCACCATGCTCCTGCCGCCCAACCTAGAAAAATAAAGGGGAAAAAAAAAAAAAAAAAAAACTAACTAGACATCCCTAGCTAGAAAATAACAAACAGAAAAGACCAGGTCTGGAGAGAGCTCCAGGTCTATCTGCCTCCTACTGACACTAAGCTAAAACTGATTAGCTCTGTGCCTATGGGCAGGTATATCCTGCTGGGAGGAGCCGACTTTTTTGCCTGGTGTCAGCCTCCTAGGGGACAGCAGCATATACCCATGGTCTGTGTCCCCCAATAAGGCGACCGAAAAACATATGTTTTAACACCTTCCAGTCTATTGTTGTCTGAAAAAAAGCACTTCAGGTTTTACCTATATCATGCACACTCACTATAACTTTTTACAGCACTATTTGTATTGTTCCAGCAGAGTTGTATCAATAAGTTTCACTGCAGTAACTTGATCATGTGAGCACCAGTCTGACTCTCCATACCTTTCCGTGCTTAAAGTGTATCTGTGACAAAACAGACAATGGACGTAAATGTATGTCCTGGTGCCCTGGTACTTAACGCATCAGGATATACATTTAGTCATCGCACCCTCCACCTGTGCCCATTTTGTGGATGGGATTATCGTACAGTCAAAAAACAAGGTTTTAGGAAGCATATTAGGAAGTTGAACACATTAAAATCCAAACATTTCATAGGATTATAGATGAAAACTGGATTCAAATAAATAAAATGCAACAGTACATCATACCTGTACACACAAGTTTATCTATCCTGCCTTTCTTCCACTTTAGCAGATCTCCACCTTTTCCACAACCCAGATCAAGCACTGTAACATTTCGATGATTCTTCCGCCGTAATCTATCCAAAAACTCCCCTAAAGAACAAAAGATAGATGTATATAGTAGTTAACAGTCAATTTTTTCACAAAAATGCCATCCATTTCTATGGAGAATTGCCTAAGCTACACATATGGCCTGCTTCATACATATCCTTTTAGCTATGACCATAATATAAAGAACAAGCAGACAGATGACCACCAGTCTAACAATGTTCATTATCTATACTATGGAATGGTGAACAACGTTAGTTGCAATTTTTCTTTTTAGACATAAAATGTATAATCATTTTGAAATAAAAAAAATTACGGTATGCAAGTTTCTGACACCAACAAATTGAAATTTTTGAACTTATGTTTACCATCAGTGAATGATCCAGAGGTTGTAATTCTGTGCAAACAAATGGATACAAACTTACCCAGTGCAGACAAGTTTCTGTCATATGTCTGCCTCCTTTACTGAGTGTGCTACACTGATATAGCAAAAAGAAGAGACAGCAATAAATGTAAGGTGTAGGTATGTAATACCCCTTAGATAGTGATAACGCCTATGGAATAAGGTGAACACCCAAATGACTACAAAACCATCAATACAACACTGGAGTCACTTAGAGAATGTTAAAAACAAAGAATGTTATTGGTATACATTAAAACCAAATCAGGAGCAGGAGTGGCGTCATCCTGCTCCTGGGTATTACATGCTGCTACGCGGTTGTTCTTGTTTCATGTTTACAATTGTTAGCATACGGCACTTGTCTGCACTTATATGCACCTACGTTACCATATATGCCATTTTATTGCACTTTGTATTAGTATAGCATGAATAGTACCCATCTTGCATGTCATGCAAGTTGTCCAGTGATGCCGCAATTTTTTGATGTTTTTTTTTTCCTCCTCTCTCTTATATGATTTGGTTTTAATGTATACCAATAAAATTCTTTGTTTTTAACATTCTCTAAGTGACTCCAGTGTTGTATTGTTGGTTTTGTACACTGATATAGGTATAAGAGTCATTCCAATCTTTATAGTTGACAAGTTTTATTTTTTGCTCTTCATATAGCACCAAAATATTCTGCAGTGCTATACATAGATTGTCACCACTCACATCAGGCCGTTTCCAAAGGGACTCAGTCTAAATTCCTATGTGTAGCAAATACTAGGACCAAATTCTTAATAAGCCAATGTTAATTTGTATCTATTTAAAATCTATTCTAGGATTTGCAAACACTCTAAAAACGTGTTTAAATAAAAATAAATCAGTCATTTTGTGTGTGTTTTGCCATAACCCGATATCCCAGACTCAAAGAGCTCGTTTTACTAAGGTACACATTGCCTGATGAAGTGCCCTTTACGGGCAAGAAACGCGTTTAGGTTGTTTTGAAACAAAACCTTATGAAGTGAATTCCAGCAATACGGATCTTTCTTCTACTGCACTGCGCCTGACGAGGATCCGGTTGTCTAATTGCCATTTTTTGCTGCTAGTTTTGCAATTGGCACACAACTGTTAAGGGAATGCAAGAAGAGCAACAAACTATTTTCATATGGCAGCGCACTACTTTACTTTGCTGCCAGCATCAGTCAGCTTTTTACCTGTCCAATACTGTCCCTCACTTGCTAAATAGCAGCCCACCATTACACTGTACAGGGCTTGGCATGCTCAATGAGCAATATATCTAAGCTTCTTCAGTGTAAACAGATTATCTCTGACAACTACCCCTGCCCCATGATATATATGCGATTGATGATGCTGCATACATATAGGCTGTCTCATTTAACAGTGAATACATGCCCAAATGTTTGCATTATCAGAGGGAAAAATTGTAGTTATTGATGTAAGAATTCACAATCGGAAGGTAAAATTATAAATGTTAAATTCATATTAACCAAGAAAAAAAAAAAAGGAAGTAATGATAGGAAAATAACACTACTGATAGGGATTTCTTATGAAATCCATACTTTTTGGGGGGTTGTTAGAGAATTTTAGTGCATTGCCTGTGCACCAAAATTGTCTCTTACATGCACAAGAAATGCAAATGAAACCCACAGACTCAACACTTTTGTTAAAGAAAAGGGAACGTGTCCTCACTTATGTTTACAAAACCATCAGATTCATCGTTTGAACCCTACAAAAAGTGCTGGTCCAGAATCCACAAAGAATTCCTGATCGGAAATTATTGCAAAATGTAGGGAAATTAGCATTGTACTTTCCAATAGTTTCTGGGGTTTTTTTTTTGGGGGGGGGGGGGGGGTCATCAGGGTTTTATTTTTTTGAGGGGTGTGGGGGAATTTAAAAAAATATGTCTTCATTTTCAGCAGCTTACAGACTGATATGGCCAAAATGTGAAATTAACTTAGCAAAAAAACGCAGTTTGACAAGTATTGCAGTCAGTGTGCCAAGCACATTTTATTCACTCCTGAAGAACACTGTGACCTAAGAAAAATGGACTTTTAGGACTGACTCATTATGTGCTTAGGAAAAACTATTGCCTTTTAATATTTTCCAGGTAACATTAGATTGGCCTCACACTTCACATAAGGAAAAGCGTAACATGTGAGTGTGGAAAGAGCAGCTAAGAAGTGAATTTTTCTCTGTAAAATGTATATACAGTAGGCATTCAGGGTTGTGGAATTCCTATTGCCTGATGCCCGGGACAGTCAGTGAAGGGCAGGTGAATTTTTACGGCCCTTAGTCCTGCTTCAGGCAAGCAGGGCCGGACCTGACAAGCACGGTGGAGGTCATCAGTCTATATGGAGAACGCTCCCTGGTGGGCTAGTGGGGTGAATCGCCCGCTGCCCCAAACCTCCCGCAGCATGATCGCTGTTGATTGATGGGGGGGGGGGGGGGGCGATCCACTATAGAGGTAGCCGGAGGGCTTACCTCTGCTTCCCTGGAGTCTGTGGCTCTGTCATTGATAGAGCCTAGTCCTGCCAGGCTCTATCAATGGATCGCAGAGCACACAGATCAATGGAGTTCAATAGAACTTTTGATCTGTATGAGAAATCTAATGATTTCTCCTAAAAGTCTACCGTAATTTAGTGTAAAAAAAAAAAAAAAGTTTTAATAAAAGTTTAAAAGACACACATTAACCCCTTCCATGTTAAAAGTTCAAATCACCCCCTTTTCCTATATAAAAACATAAAACATATTTAGTATCGCTGCGTGCATAATTGTACGAAGTCTTAAAAGATAACATTATGAATTCCATATGGTAAATTACTTAAATGTAAAAAAAATACCAAACCACAGAATTGCAATTTTTATAATATCCCAGAGAAGTTAAAAAGCGATTAAAAAATCAGATCAATACCAAAATGGTACTGAAAAAAACTGATGATGTTGCAAAAAATGAGCCCTCATACAGCCTGGAATGCGATAAAAAAAATTTTTTTTAAAAAGCTACGGGGGTCAAAAAATGGCAATTAAAAAAAATTGGAAAAAGTTCTGATTTTTTTTATTTGTAAAACATGACGGAAAGTATACAAATCTGGTATTGCTGTAATCAGGCGACCTAAAGTATCAAAACAACATGTTAGCTCATCCACAAGGTAAATGGTGTAGAAAAGAAAACCACCAAAATGATCTTGTACTATTTCAATTTCACTTCACCGATATATATTATATATATTTATTTTTTGGTTCGGAGAATATGTTATTGAAAAATGAAAAGGTATTATTATAGTAGGTAGTTATGGCTATTATAGGGCGAGGAGGAAGAAAGTGTAAAAGCGAAAATTTGTCCGGACAAGTGGATTGTCATGAGGGACAAGTAGATTTTGCTCCGTTTTAGTCCCATGGACCAGTACCGTATATACTCAAGTATAAGCAGAGTTTTTCAGCACGATTTTTCGTGCTGAAAACACCCCCCTTGGCTTATACTCGAGTGAACTCTCCGCCCTCAGTGGTCTTCAACCTGCGTACCTCCAGATGTTTCAAAACTACAACTCCCAGCAAGCCCGGGATGCCATCGGCTGTCCAGGCTTGCTGGGAGTTGTAGTTTTGAAACCTCTGAAGGTCCGCAGGTTGAAGACCACTGCGGCCTTCGACATCATCCAGCCCCCCCCTCTCGCCCCCTTTAGTTCTGTACTCACCTCCGCTCGGCAAGACGTTAGGGTGCGCTGGTCCGGTGCTGCAGGACTGTCCGGTGGGGAGGTCGTCCGATGGGATAGTGGTTCCAGGCTGCCATCTTCACCGCGCTTCGGGCCCGGCCCCGGAATAGTCACGTTGCCTTGACGACGACGCAGAGGGACGTTCATTACCAACGTCCCTCTGTGTCGTCGTCAAGGCAACGCCTCTATTCCGGGCCCGAAGCGCTGAGAAGAGGCCCCCCGGTGAAGATGGCAGCCCAGAACCACTATCCCACCGGACAGTCCTGCAGCACCGGACCAGCGCACCCTAACGTCCCGCCGAGCGGAGGGGAGTACAAAACTAAAGGGGGTGAGGAGGGCTGGATGATGTCGAAGACCGCAGTGGTCTTCAACCTGCGGACCTCCAGAGGTTTCAAAACTACAACTCCCAGCAAGCCCGAACAGCCGATGGCTGCCCAAGCATGATGGGAGTTGTAGTTTTGAAACATCTGGAGGTCCGCAGGTTGAAGACCACTGTATCAGACATTGACAAAGGGGATGATGGAGGGGGGGGCGGGGGGATTATGACAAGGGGATGATGACAAGGGGATGATGAAGGGGGGTGGGGATGATGACAATGGGATGATGAAGGGGGGAGGGGATGATGACAAGGGGATGATGAAGGTGGGGTGTGGGATGATGACAAGGGGATGATGAAGGGGGGGGTGTGGGATGATGACAAGGGGATGATGAAGGGGGGGTGTGGGATGATGACAAGGGGATGATGACAGGCGGTGATGATGAAGGGGTGATGATGACAGGGTGATGATGATGAGGGTGTTAATGACGGGGGTCTGGATGATGACAGGGGGTATGATGTATTTCCCACCCTAGGCTTATACTCGAGTCAATAAGTTTTCCTGGGATTTTGGGGTGAAATTAGGGGCCTCGGCTTATACTCGAGTATATACACGGTAGTCTTTTGTTTTTTTTTTTTAAATAAAATTTCCACACCCCTGCATGCATCCATATTAAATGTCCATATTGTACATGCAATACTAAAGAGCAGATAAAAAGCCATCAACACTAAGTTATCCTGGCTTTTTGGTTGCATAGTAGGATTCAACAACTTTGCTATTACATACCCCACCAGGCCTTCTACTGCAAACCTAGTACAGCTAGCATACTGAAGATAAATTACACCAAGGGGGAGATTTACCAAGACTGCACCAAGCAAAAAGAAGTTGCACTGCTCCACCTGGCAAGAAGTTGTGAGTTTTTTTTTACCAGAATTTGCAGCTTACAGTTGGGTCTGCACCCTGCTGACCCAGGCATAATCTCTCTGTGCCAAATTGGCTACAATGTATACCTGCTCAGAGCTGGCTTAGACTTCTGCGGCAACTTGCATGCGCCTCTCAAACCTGGCATGCACGAGAGGGGCAGCACTTCACTTAGAAACCATCATACTAAGATTGCAGACCAAGGTAGGTTTTCTAGGCCTCCAGCAGCAATGTTCAAGGAGTACTCCGGTGGAAACATTATTTTTTATTTTTTTTTTATTGGTGCCAGAAAGTTAAACAGATTTGTAAATTACTTCTTTTAAAAAAAATTCCTTCCAGTACTTATTAGCTGCTGAATATTAGAGGAAACTTTTCTTTTTGGAACACAGAGCTCTCTGCTGACATCATGACCGAAATGCTCTCTGCTGACCTCTCTGTACATGTCAGGAACTGTCCAGAGTAGGAGAAAATCCCCATAGAAAACATATGCTGCTCTGGACAGTTCCTAAAATGGACAGAGATGTCAGCAGAGAGCACTGTGTTCCAAAAAGAAAATAATTTCCTCTGTAGTATTCAGCAGCTAAGAAGTACCGGAAGGATTAAGATTTTTTAATAGAAGTAATTTACAAATCTGTTTAACTTTCTGGCACCAGTTGATTTAAAAAAATAAAAAATAAGTATTCCATTGGAGTACCCCTTTAATCACTCAGCACCTCCAGATAACATTGGAAGAGATTTATCAAAACCTGTCCAGAGGAAAAGTTGCTGAGTTGCTCATAGCAACCAATCCGATCACTTCTTTCATTTTTGAAAAGGGCTCTAAAAAAAATTTAAGAAGCAATCTGATTGGTTGCTATGAACAAGTTTTGATAAATCTCCCCCATTGGCCCTCATTTACTATTGCAAACCCGACATGTTTTGTCTGGTTGTGCACCAAATTGACGTATTGTGCCCGAAATTCTGTCTGTGCCAGAATTTAAAAAAACAAACAAAAAACAACTAACTCTACATTTTACTGAGAAAACCTATGGCGTGTTCAACATTTTAACACAAAAACCCAACATATTTACTAAGTTTCCACAGAAAATGTGGTGGATTTCAGCTGAGGAAAACCCTACAGATCAAAGCATGTGTCAAAAAAAGCAAAATGTAGGGAAAAGTGCACAATGTAGGGAAACCTTAGTAAATACTGTGGATAAAAAACTGTAGGGAATTAAAACCCACACTCCACTCAGGGCCAGTGTGTTTTGGGGCAAAAATCTGAGACAAGCAGCGACCACCATCCAGCATTTAACTGCCTAGATGCCACAGTTATTAACAGAGCAGCTAGAGGGCTTCATCAGCTGAGTTTCAATTAAATTAAAGTTTCAACAGACTGTTCCAAACGCTGAAGCCGGGAGCTCATGACATCATAGCCCCGTCCTCTCATGATCTCAAGCCCCACCTCCTCAATGCAATTCTATGGGAGGGGGCGTGACAGCCGTCACGCCCACTCTCATAGACTTATTGAGGGTCCGGGGCGTGACGACATGAGGGGCGGGGCAATGACGTCACGAGCTCCCGGCGCCGGCTCCAGCGTTTGGAACAATGTGTTCCAAACGCTGAGCTGCGGAGTACCCCTTTAACTGCCAGCACAATGCCATTTATGGAACAGACTAAAATCAGCCCACTGCATACTCCTGGACCCAACATTTACACACAGTGGGGGAGAATTATCAAAACCTGTGCAAAGAAAAAGTTGTCCAGTTGCTATTAGCAACCAGATTGCTTCTTTCATTTTCCAGAGACCTTGTTAGAAATGAAAGAAGGAATCTGATTGGTTACTGTGAGCAACTGGTCAACTTTTCCTTTTCATAGGTTTTGATAAATCTCCCCCACTTAGTATGTAAAATGACCGCAAAGGGTTAACACATTATATAAACAAATCAAAAATACACAAACTGTACTGGTTAAGTAATACCTTAGCCAAACAGCAAATTGGATGCATTGTTTTATCTACAGCAGTCAAAATCTGAGAAACCGCAAAGCCTTGTTAGGATATACTACATATACAATGAACGAGAAAGAAAAAAAAAAAAATAATTCCCTGATGAATCCCAACTCAAACAATCATACATATAAAAAAAAGGGCAAAATACCCCACCTATCAGAGCACTTTTCATCCAATTATTGAAGTTTCTTAGATAAAAGATTCGGGACTGGCTGCGTTCCTTTAACCCACTCTCCTGGAGTTCATTGTAGTGTGCAGCAACTGTTGAGGCGTGACCTTCTGATGTACACTGTTCACAGAAATAGAAAAAGAAAGATACAAAAAATGAATAAAAACAAAATGGTTATAGATGAACATCATCACTCTTGCTTAATGACGGTGGCACAATTCAGTCAGTGAAGTGTGTAGTCATCTATATTTTACCTTAGTGATGTAATGTACACTAAACAGATGACAATTAAAGGGTTACTCCATTGTAGAACATCTTATCGCCTATCCACAGTATCTCCGGCTCTCCCATAGACGCTACATTGCTTAGTGCTGTGGTCGAAAGTAATCTGTGCACAAAGAGGAGATCACTCCGTGCAGAGAGCCGTAATACCAGGCACAAGACCTGACACTTCAGATGTTCTGCAACTGAGTATTTAAAGGGGTACTCTGGTGAAAAACTTCAACTGGTGCCAGAAAGTTAGACAGATCTGTAAATTACTTCTATTAAAAAAATCTTAATCCTTCCAGTACTTATTAGCGGCTGTATACTACAGAGGAAATTCTTTTCTTTTTGGATTTCTTTTCTGTCACGACCAGAGTGCACTCTGCTGAGCCCTCTGTCCATGGCAGGAGAAAATCCTCATAGCAAACATATTCTGCTCTGGACAGTTTCTAAAATGGACAGAGGTGTCAGCAGAGAGCACTGTGGTCGTACAAGAAAAGAAATCCAAAAAGAAAATAATTTCCTCTGTAGTATACAGCCGCAAACTAGTACTGGAAGGATTAAGAATTTTGAAAGAAGTAATTCACAAATCTGTTTAACTTTCTGGCACCAATTGATTAAAAAAAAAAAAAAAGTTTTCCACCAGAGTACCCCTTTAAGAAAGTGCACTTACAATGCATTCAGAAAGTCTTTAGACCCTTTCACTTTTTACATTTTATTAAGGCCAGCGGGCTGCTCCAGTGCGCAATTCAGCGCTGGAAGAAGCCAAATCATCAGGGGGACCAGGCACCGGACTGCGGGTACGTATATTAGTCTGAAATCCCGCATCGGTCTCCTCTTCACCCACACTATAACCCAGTGCATCAGGTTTAGTGTGGGTGAACAGATGACAGTTTTCCTTTAAACTAATACTTTGTTGAAGCACCATTTTATTACATCAATTAGTCTTTTGGGGTAGGAGTCTGTTAGATGGCACTTCTTGACAATGACATTTTTGCCCTCTCTTCCTTGCAAAAGCGCTCCAAATCTGTCCGACTGCGATGACATCTCCTGTGCACAGCCATCTTCAGATCATCCAAAGATGTTTAATTAGATTAAGGTCTGGTCCATCCCAAAATGTTATTCTTTTGGTGAAGCCATGCTTGTGTGGATTTAGATGTTTGTTTTGGGTCACTGTTGTACTGAAAGGTAAACTTCATCTTTCTAACAGATGCCTGAAGGTTTTGTGCCAAAATTGCCTGTTATTTGGAGCGGTTTAGAATTCCCTCCACCCTGACTAAGGCTTTGGTTCCAGCTGAAGAATAACAACCACTACCATGCTTCACCGTGGTTATGGTGTTCTGTGGGTGATGCGCAGTGTTTTTTGCACCAAACATACCTTTCAGAATTATGGCCAAAAAGTTCAACATTAGTTTCACCAGACCATAACACAATTTCTCACATGCTTTTTTTTTTTTGGGGGGGGGGGGGGGGGGGGGGTGATTTAAGGTTTGTTTTTGCAGACTTCAGCCAGGTTTATTTTTTATTACTTCTTCCATCTTATCACCCCTATCCCGTAGCCCATTCACATGAATACAGGAGATTGTTGTCACATGTAGCCCACCGAGTGAACTTTGCAGAAAATCCTGCAGTTCCTTTAAAAGGGGTTATCCAACATAAGGTGGCTTTAGTAATTAGGTGTCATACAGTAATGGACATGCTTACCAAGGATCTATGCTTGTGTTGGTGGTAAAAGGCCATGTCCTATGTCTCTCTTCCCCCCCCCCAATCATGCTGCTGGCTTGTTTTTGGAAACTGGCTATTTCCTGTTTCTGTGGCCTCTCAGACTACAATCCCCAGGATCCTTTGTTTCAAGGTGGGAGGTGACTTATTTCCCCTTCATACATCAGTCATCCCACCCACTGCAGCACAGCCATGCTCCCTTTGATCACGACTCCTCCGACACCTGACACACAAGCTGTTGATCTGCATGATGCCTAATGCACGCACATGTGTACCAGTAACGTCACCAGGGGGCTGGCTGCACACACAACAAAGTAGCCAAGCCCCCTTTCAGCAACCTGACTTGTGATTTATAGTCTCAGGCTGCACAGCAAGCTGGGAAAGGTCAGAGAAAGGTCAGAGACAACACTCATTTAGTAGGCTGCAACTTTCAGGGAAAAGAAGATCAGCCATTAAACAGGTAAGTGAAGTATATTAATAACTGGACTAACTTTGCTGCCCCTGTCTCACATTCTAAGAACCAAAAACACCAGAATTCCCCTTTAATCATGCAGTAGGTCTCTTAGAAGCCTCCCTGATAATTTTTTTTTTCTTGTCTTTTCATCAGTTTTGGAGGGACGTTCTGTTCTTGTTAATGTCTGTTGTGCCATATTTTCTCCACTTGATGACAACCGTCTTGACGGTGTTCCATGGTATATCTAGGTAATTTCTGATATTAGCTCACGCGGTGATACAAAATATGTATATAAAAAAAAAAAGTGTGCTTTTTTTTAATTTTTTTTATTTTTTTATTTTTACACTTTTTGGGGGTGAAATAGGGAAAATAGAACAATTTACGTTTTTATTGGGGGAGGGCGTTTTTCAAATTTTTTTTAAATTATTTTTTACTTTTATTTTTAAACTTTAATAGTCCCCGTAGAGGACCATTTATAGCAATCATTTGATTGCTAATACTGTTCAGTGCTATGCATAAAACATAGCACTGATCAGTATTATCGGTCATCTTCTGCTCTGGTCGATCGCAGACCAGAGCAGAAGACCCGTGGAAGGCAGCGGAGGCAGGTGAGGGGACCTCCGTCTGCCACTCTGGATGATCGGCTCGCCGCGGCAGCGCATCTAAGGGGTTAATGGTAGACATCCGCGCGATCGGGGATAGCAGCCAGGGACCCGCAGGTAATGGCAGACATCAGCAGCCGGGACCTGCCGCGCATGACCCGAGCATCGCTCCGATGCTCGTGGTTACGCATAGGACGTAAATGTACGTCCTGGTGCATTAAGTACCAGCTCACCAGGATGCACATTAACGTTCGGCGTCGTTTAGGGGTTAAAAGGATGTGTACACTTTTTATATCCCTGCAAGCAAAATCAACAACCTTAGGCTGTGGAAGTGAACACTCTTGATAAATTATTATTACTTCAATGTAAGGGGTACATGGATACCATCTCACCTACCACCTTCCCACATACTTCCTCCAGTTAAGGGAGGTAAATTCTGTTACAATGTCATCATAATCCATTGTAAAAGCGCTCTCCTACACAACCTAAGTTTGCATCCAACTGTGTGAGCTCCACACAGCGTTGGAGACTACAAGTCAAACCTCACGACCACGGGGCTGGAGTATAGTGACGTCACGACTCCACCCCCGTGTGATGTCACGCCCCGCTCCCTCAATGCAAGTCTATGGGATAGCCATCACGCCCCCTCCGATAGACTTGCATTGAGGGGGCGGGACGTGATGTCACAATACTCCAGCCCGTGGTTGTGAGGCTTCAGCCTCTGATCCTCAAGTGTTGCCTGCAGCTCACACAGGTGGGTGCTGCATGAGAGATTGCAGGGGTCCCCGGCAGCGGGACCCCCACGATCAGACATATTATCCCCTATCCTTTGGATAGGGGATAAGATGTCTTGGGGCCGGAATACCACTTTAAGTCATAGATTTCTAGTAAGAACAACAAGATTGCACAACGCAAAGCTATGCGAAACAGATGATCAATAATTCGTATTTCATGGACATAGTATTCAAAATAGAGTTTCACAGAAATAATGCCAAGGTGAGGCCAAAGAAACATGCACAATAGTATAAATGGACCGGGTACGTACACATTTTCATATAAGCACGTTTATGTAGGCAACAATATTGTAAGTGCTTGCTCAAGCATGTTTAATGTGCATCAGAGGGAATCCTCTTACACAAATGTTTAGAGTTAAAAGAAAGGATGAATACGTACAACTTTCTTAGCTGATGGCTCTAAAGCATCAGACTTCCTCTTCAGGGGAGACGTTGATTGAGTATCCATATCACGTGGCTGAGGAATCTTGAAGCTGCAAATAAAAACATTTGAATTAGATTTTGTAGGCAAAGGCTGATGTACAAAGCTAATAATGAAATACATTTAATTGTTTTAAAATTCTAATCTTACATGTACAGTCATGGCTGTAAATGTTGGCACCCCATGAATTTTTTTCAAGAAAATTAAGTATTTCTCACAGAAAAGGATTGCAGTAACACATGTTTTGCTATACACATGTTTATTCCCTTTGTGTGTATTGGAACTAAACCAAAAAAAGGAGGAAAAAAAGCAATTTGCACATAATGTCACAGCAAACTCCAAAAATGGGATGGACAAAATTATTGGTACCCTTAACTTAATATTTGGTTGCACACCCTTAGGAAAAAATTACTGAAATCAGTCGCTTCCTATAACCATCAATAAGCTTCTTACACCTCTCAGCCGGAATGTTGGACCACTCTTCCTTTGTAAACTGCTCCAGGTCTCTTATTGGAAGGCGCCTTTTCCCAACAGCAATTTTGAGATCTCTCCACAGGTGTTCAATGGGATTTAGATCTGGACTCATTGCTGGCCACTAGAGATGAGCGAACTTACAGTAAATTTGATTCGTCACAAACTTCTCGGCTCGGCAGTTGATGACTTTTCCTGCATAAATTAGTTCAGCTTTCAGGTGCTCCCGTGGGCTGGAAAAGGTGGATACAGTCCTAGGAGACTCTCTCCTAGGAATGTATCCACCTTTTCCAGTCCACCGGAGCACCTGAAAGCTGAACTAATTTATGCAGGATAAGTCATCAACTGCCGAGCCGAGAAGTTTGTGACTAATCAAATTTAATGTAAGTTCGCTCATCTCTACTGGCCACTTCAGAACTCTCCAGCGCTTTGTTGCCATCCATTTCTGGGGGCTTTTTGACGTATGTTTGGGGTCATTGTCCTGCTGGAAGATCATTGACCCAAGATCTCAGACACAAACCCAGCTTTCTGACACTGGGCTGTACATTGCGACCCAAAATCCGTTGGTATTCCTCATATTTCATGATGCCTTGCAAACATTCAAGGCACCCAGTGCCAGAGGCAGCAAAACAACCACAAAATATCATTGAACCTCCACCATATTTCACTGTAGGTACTGTGTTCTTTTCTTTGTAGGCCTCATTCCATTATTGGTAAACAGTAGAATGATGTGCTTTACCAAAAAGCTCTATCTTGGTCTCATCTGTCCACAAGATGTTTTCCCAGAAGCATTTTGGATCACTCAAGTTCATTTTGGCAAAATGTAGTCTTGCTTTTTTAGGTCTCTGTGTCAGCAGTGGGGTCCTCCTTGGTCTCCTACCACAGCGTTTCATTTCATTTAAATGTTGATGGATAGTTCGCGCTGACAGTGATGCTCCCTGAGCCTGCAGGAAAGCTTAAATATCTTTGGGGCTGTTTATCCACCATCCGGACTATTCTGCATTGACACTTTTATCAATTTTTCTCTTCTGTCCACGCCCAGGGAGATTACCTACAGTGTCATGGGTTGCAAACTTCTTGATAATGTTGCGCACTGTGGACAAAGGCAAATCTAGATCTCTGGAGATGGACTTGTAACCTTGAGGTTGTTGATTTTTTTCCCACAATTTTATTTCTCAAGTCCTCAGACAGTTCTCTTCTTCTCTTTCTGTTGTGCATGCTTAGTGTGGCACACACAGACACACAATGCAAAGACTAAGTGAACTTCTCTCCTTTTTATCTGCTTTCATGTGTGGTTTTTATATTACCCACACCTGTTACTTGCCCCAGGTGAGTTTAAAGGAGCATCACATGCTTGAAACAATCTAATTTTTCCACAATTTTGAAAGGGTGCCAAGAACTTTGTCCAGACCATTTTTGGAGTTTGGTGTGACTATGTCCAATTTGCTTTTTTTCCTCCCTTTTTTGGTTAAGTTCCAATACACACAAAGGGAATAAACATGTGTTTAGCAAAACATGTGTTACAGCAATCCTTTTCTGTGGTAAATACTTAATTTTCTAGAAGTTTAGGGCTGCCAACATTTACGGCCATGACTGTATATTAAAAATTAAATGTAGAAAGAAGGCTGTTATTGCGCAGCCGATTAGTTGCCTTTTTCGAATGGAATAAAGCCAGAATAGACATTACTATTGCCTGTGTGTTGGCCTTTGCAAAGTTGGTTTCATTTTCAACAATAAAATACCAAAAAACAAAAAGAAAGATAATCCACCGTTTTGATTGGACATCTTGTAAGTATTTATAAACTATGATAACCGGTTTATAGAGACACAGGTAAATTCTTTGCAAAGATTAAAACCCACCACTGTTAACATATTCTCTATATGGGAACAAGGTTTGAAAACCTCATGCACATGAGTTGTACAGTACTTTGTTATGGATTTTCAGTGCACAATTTGCCCCAAAATATTGCAAAACATCTAGGTCTGAACATGGACTAATTGTTACTGAGCCAAAATGACAAGGCATGACGTACATTTCTAGAGTTGTGAGCAACTGTATCCAACGTATTTAGATTTGTCTTCAAATCCAATTGTTTCCTTACAAACAGGTTACAACTTCCATGAATTCACACTTCCTATGCACGAAGGGAAAAAAAATAAAGAACATTCTATCAGAAGCTTTAATGCAAAATTTGCAATAGGGAAAAATAGCAAATCACTGAAACTTGTGCCCCCCTAGACAGTACGCCCGCGCAATGAGCCCACTCCACACCGCACGCCCGCGCAATGAGCCCACTCCACACCGCACGCCCGCGCAATGAGCCCACTCCACACCGCACGCCCGCGCAATGAGCCCACTCCACACCGCACGCCCGCGCAATGAGCCCACTCCACACCGCACGCCCGCGCAATGAGCCCACTCCACACCGCACGCCCGCGCAATGAGCCCACTCCACACCGCACGCCCGCGCAATGAGCCCACTCCACACCGCACGCCCGCGCAATGAGCCCACTCCACACCGCACGCCCGCGCAATGAGCCCACTCCACACCGCACGCCCGCGCAATGAGCCCACTCCACACCGCACGCCCGCGCAATGAGCCCACTCCACACCGCACGCCCGCGCAATGAGCCCACTCCACACCGCACGCCCGCGCAATGAGCCCACTCCACACCGCACGCCCGCGCAATGAGCCCACTCCACACCGCACGCCCGCGCAATGAGCCCACTCCACACCGCACGCCCGCGCAATGAGCCCACTCCACACCGCACGCCCGCGCAATGAGCCCACTCCACACCGCACGCCCGCGCAATGAGCCCACTCCACACCGCACGCCCGCGCAATGAGCCCACTCCACACCGCACGCCCGCGCAATGAGCCCACTCCACACCGCACGCCCGCGCAATGAGCCCACTCCACACCGCACGCCCGCGCAATGAGCCCACTCCACACCGCACGCCCGCGCAATGAGCCCACTCCACACCGCACGCCCGCGCAATGAGCCCACTCCACACCGCACGCCCGCGCAATGAGCCCACTCCACACCGCACGCCCGCGCAATGAGCCCACTCCACACCGCACGCCCGCGCAATGAGCCCACTCCACACCGCACGCCCGCGCAATGAGCCCACTCCACACCGCACGCCCGCGCAATGAGCCCACTCCACACCGCACGCCCGCGCAATGAGCCCACTCCACACCGCACGCCCGCGCAATGAGCCCACTCCACACCGCACGCCCGCGCAATGAGCCCACTCCACACCGCACGCCCGCGCAATGAGCCCACTCCACACCGCACGCCCGCGCAATGAGCCCACTCCACACCGCACGCCCGCGCAATGAGCCCACTCCACACCGCACGCCCGCGCAATGAGCCCACTCCACACCGCACAGCCGCGCAATGAGCCCACTCCACACCGCACAGCCGCGCAATGAGCCCACTCCACACCGCACAGCCGCGCAATGAGCCCACTCCACACCGCACAGCCGCGCAATGAGCCCACTCCACACCGCACAGCCGCGCAATGAGCCCACTCCACACCGCACAGCCGCGCAATGAGCCCACTCCACACCGCACAGCCGCGCAATGAGCCCACTCCACACCGCACAGCCGCGCAATGAGCCCACTCCACACCGCACAGCCGCGCAATGAGCCCACTCCACACCGCACAGCCGCGCAATGAGCCCACTCCACACCGCACAGCCGCGCAATGAGCCCACTCCACACCGCACAGCCGCGCAATGAGCCCACTCCACACCGCACAGCCGCGCAATGAGCCCACTCCACACCGCACAGCCGCGCAATGAGCCCACTCCACACCGCACAGCCGCGCAATGAGCCCACTCCACACCGCACAGCCGCGCAATGAGCCCACTCCACACCGCACAGCCGCGCAATGAGCCCACTCCACACCGCACAGCCGCGCAATGAGCCCACTCCACACCGCACAGCCGCGCAATGAGCCCACTCCACACCGCACAGCCGCGCAATGAGCCCACTCCACACCGCACAGCCGCGCAATGAGCCCACTCCACACCGCACAGCCGCGCAATGAGCCCACTCCACACCGCACAGCCGCGCAATGAGCCCACTCCACACAGCCGCGCAATGAGCCCACTCCGCACAGCCGCGCAATGAGCCCACTCCACACCGCACAGCCGCGCAATGAGCCCACACCGCACAGCCGCGCAATGAGCCCACACCGCACAGCCGCGCAATGAGCCCACACCGCACAGCCGCGCAATGAGCCCACACCGCACAGCCGCGCAATGAGCCCACACCGCACAGCCGCGCAATGAGCCCACACCGCACAGCCGCGCAATGAGCCCACTCCGCACAGCCGCGCAATGAGCCCACTCCGCACAGTACACCCACGCAATGAGCCCACTCCGCACAGTACACCCACGCAATGAGCCCACTCCGCACAGTACACCCACGCAATGAGCCCACTCCGCACAGTACACCCACGCAATGAGCCCACTCCGCACAGTACACCCACGCAATGAGCCCACTCCGCACAGTACACCCACGCAATGAGCCCACTCCGCACAGTACACCCACGCAATGAGCCCACTCTGCACAGTACACCCACGCAATGAGCCCACTCTGCACAGTACACCCACGCAATGAGCCCACTCTACACAGTACACCCACGCAATGAGCCCACTCTACACAGTACACCCACGCAATGAGCCCACTCTACACAGTACACCCACGCAATGAGCCCACTCTACACAGTACACCCACGCAATGAGCCCACTCTACACAGTACACCCACGCAATGAGCCCACTCTACACAGTACACCCACGCAATGAGCCCACTCTACACAGTACACCCACGCAATGAGCCCACTCTACACAGTACACCCACGCAATGAGCCCACTCTACACAGTACACCCACGCAATGAGCCCACTCTACACAGTACACCCACGCAATGAGCCCACTCTACACAGTACACCCACGCAATGAGCCCACTCTACACAGTACACCCACGCAATGAGCCCACTCTACACAGTACACCCACGTAATGAGCCCACTCTACACAGTACACCCACGTAATGAGCCCACTCTACACAGTACACCCACGTAATGAGCCCACTCTACACAGTACACCCACGTAATGAGCCCACTCTACACAGTACACCCACGTAATGAGCCCACTCTACACAGTACACCCACGTAATGAGCCCACTCTACACAGTACACCCACGTAATGGGCCCACTCTACACAGTACACCCACGTAATGGGCCCACTCTACACAGTACACCCACGTAATGGGCCCACTCTACACAGTACACCCACGTAATGAGCCCACTCTACACAGTACACCCACGTAATGAGCCCACTCTACACAGTACACCCACGTAATGAGCCCACTCTACACAGTACACCCACGTAATGAGCCCACTCTACACAGTACACCCACGTAATGAGCCCACTCTACACAGTACACCCACGTAATGAGCCCACTCTACACAGTACACCCACGTAATGAGCCCACTCTACACAGTACACCCACGTAATGAGCCCACTCTACACAGTACACCCACGTAATGAGCCCACTCTACACAGTACACCCACGTAATGAGCCCACTCTACACAGTACACCCATGTAATGAGCCCACTCTACACAGTACACCCATGTAATGAGCCCACTCTACACAGTACACCCATGTAATGAGCCCACTCTACACAGTACACCCATGTAATGAGCCCACTCTACACAGTACACCCATGTAATGAGCCCACTCTACACAGTACACCCATGTAATGAGCCCACTCTACACAGTACACCCATGTAATGAGCCCACTCTACACAGTACACCCATGTAATGAGCCCACTCTACACAGTACACCCATGTAATGAGCACACTCTACACAGTACACCCATGTAATGAGCACACTATACAGTATACACCCATGTAATGAGCACACTATACAGTACACCCATGTAATGAGCTCACTATACACAGTACACCCATGTAATGAGCACACTCTACACAGTACACCCATGTAATGAGCACACTCTACACAGTACACCCATGTAATGAGCACACACTATACAGTACACCCATGTAATGAGCACACTCTATACAGTACACCCATGTAATGAGCTCACTATATACAGTACACCCATGTAATGAGCTCACTATATACAGTACACCCATGTAATGAGCACACTCTATACAGTACACCCATGTAATGAGCACACTCTATACAGTACACCCATGTAATGAGCACACTCTACACAGTACACCCATGTAATGAGCACACTCTACACAGTACACCCATGTAATGTGCACACTCTACACAGTACACCCATGTAATGAGCACACTATACAGTACACATGTAATGAGCACACTCTATACAGTACACCCATGTAATGAGCACACTACATACAGTACACCCATGTAATGAGCACACTATATACAGTACACCCATGTAATGAGCACACTCTATACAGTACACCCATGTAATGAGCACACTCTATACAGTACACCTATGTAATGAGCACACTACATACAGTACACCCATGTAATGAGCACACTCTATACAGTACACCCATGTAATGAGCTCACTATATACAGTACACCCATGTAATGAGCTCACTCTATACAGTACACCCATGTAATGAGCACACTCTATACAGTACACCCATGTAATGAGCACACTCTACACAGTACACCCATGTAATGAGCACACTCTACACAGTACACCCATGTAATGTGCACACTCTACACAGTACACCCATGTAATGAGCACACTATACAGTACACATGTAATGAGCACACTCTATACAGTACACCCATGTAATGAGCACACTACATACAGTACACCCATGTAATGAGCTCACTATATACAGTACACCCATGTAATGAGCACACTCTATACAGTACACCCATGTAATGAGCACACTCTATACAGTACACCCATGTAATGAGCACACTCTATACAGTACACCCATGTAATGAGCACACTCTACACAGTACACCCATGTAATGTGCACACTCTACACAGTACACCCATGTAATGAGCACACTATACAGTACACATGTAATGAGCACACTCTATACAGTACACCCATGTAATGAGCACACTACATACAGTACACCCATGTAATGAGCACACTATATACAGTACACCCATGTAATGAGCACACTCTATACAGTACACCCATGTAATGAGCACACTCTATACAGTACACCTATGTAATGAGCACACTACATACAGTACACCCATGTAATGAGCACACTCTATACAGTACACCCATGTAATGAGCACACTCTATACAGTACACCCATGTAATGAGCTCACTATATACAGTACACCCATGTAATGAGCTCACTCTATACAGTACACCCATGTAATGAGCACACTCTATACAGTACACCCATGTAATGAGCACACTCTATACAGTACACCCATGTAATGAGCACACTCTACACAGTACACCCATGTAATGTGCACACTCTACACAGTACACCCATGTAATGAGCACACTATACAGTACACATGTAATGAGCACACTCTATACAGTACACCCATGTAATGAGCACACTACATACAGTACACCCATGTAATGAGCACACTATATACAGTACACCCATGTAATGAGCACACTCTATACAGTACACCCATGTAATGAGCACACTCTATACAGTACACCCATGTAATGAGCACACTCTATACAGTACACCCATGTAATGAGCACACTCTATACAGTACACCTATGTAATGAGCACACTCTATACAGTACACCTATGTAATGAGCACACTACATACAGTACACCCATGTAATGAGCACACTACATACAGTACACCCATGTAATGAGCACACTCTATACAGTACACACATGTAATGAGCACACTCTATACAGTACACACATGTAATGAGCACACTCTATACAGTACACACATGTAATGAGCACACTCTATACAGTACACACATGTAATGAGCACACTCTACACAGTACACCCATGTAATGAGCTCACTATATAGAGTACACACATGAAATGAGCTCACTATATAGTACCCCCCAACATAATGCCAGTCACTGAATGCCATTGGAACCCTCACTGCACTCTCAATGGTGTTACCTCCATGTTCAGCCCCATGGTCCCCAATATCTGCCCTGTACACAGCCCACATGTCTCCAGCCCGAAGCAGTCACTGCTCCACTTACATGTCCGGGGATAGAAGCACAGCACCGCAAACAATGAGAAGGAACAGACAGCAGAGCGCTAACCGGAAGTCCTCTACTGTGTACAACTCCAGTGTGCGGCGGATCCGGGATAGACAGACCTGGGAAATGAGTGTCTAACTGTTACTCACAGCGCCACAGGCGGCCGGGGGTCACATTACAGCCTGCTATCCTGGGTGTATGTGACAACAATAAGTTCTGGAATAACAGAGAGTGACGCGTAAAACTGTAGTCACATTCAACATGAAGTGTGTCTATTACGTTATTTTACTCTGATATTTTCTTTCTTCCAGCACAGTCTACCAATTATCTCGACCCAAACCTGTTACTCTCCAGCTGTTCCAAAACTACACCCCTCAACATGCCTTGGCAGAAGACGCTGTCCGGGCATGGTTGGGGGGGGGTTGTAGTTTTTCAACAGCTGGTAAGATATCCGGGCAACTTTCAAAAAAGCACAAAACTACATTTCCCGTGATGCCCGGGGCGCGTCGCGCATGCGCTCGGCCTCCATCTCCTCACAGTGGGCGGAGCTAGACGCAGCGCGTTGCACGGTCGCAGTCTGTAATTTCACTACTTCCCTGTCATTTGCAGCCGCTGAGTGAGAACAAGGCAGCCGGACAGGTGCAGGTACCGCTGGTATTATAGTCATGGGAGCTGACAGCTTCCTGAATGTCCTTGTAGTGATAAGGGCAGCACTGTAGGGGTCAGTGAAGGGTGTAAGGAGGGGGCTCATGACCCTGGGTTGGATTCCTACCGGGCAGCAGGTTGTTGTGTGTGTCTGGTTGTTGTGTGGTGTGTATGTATGTGTGTCTGGTTGTGTGGTGTGTGTGCAGTTGTAGTGTGTGTCTAGTTGTGTGGTTTCAGTGTGTGTGTGTGTCTGGTTGTAATGTGTTGGTGTGTAGTGTGTTTGGTGTGGTGTGTGCAGTTGTAGAGTGTGTGTGTATATGTGTGGTTGTGATGTGTGTCTAGTTCTGTGGTGTGCGGTTGCAGTGTGTGTGTCTGGTTGTGTAGTGTGTGTGGTTGCAGTGTGTCTGGTTGTAATGTGTTGGTGTATAGTGAGTCTTGTTGTGTAGTGTGTGTGTCTGGTTGTGTTGTGTAGTGTGTGTGTCTGGTTGTGCTGTGTGTGTGTCTAGTTCTGTGGTGTGTGGTTGCAGTGTGTGTATATTTGTGTCTAGTTCTGTGGTGTGTGGTTGCAGTGTGTGTATATGTGTGTCTAGTTCTGTGGTGTGTGGTTGCAGTGTGTGTGTCTGGTTGTACTGTGTGTGTCTAGTTCTGTGGTGTGTGGTTGCAGTGTGTGTGTGTATATTTGTGTCTAGTTCTGTGGTGTGTGGTTGCAGTGTGTGTGTGTATATTTGTGTCTAGTTCTGTGGTGTGTGGTTGCAGTGTGTGTGTGTATATGTGTGTCTAGTTCTGTGGTGTGTGGTTGCAGTGTGTGTGTGTATATGTGTGTCTAGTTCTGTGGTGTGTGGTTGCAGTGTGTGTGTGTATATGTATGTCTAGTTCTGTGGTGTGCGGTTGCAGTGTGTGTGTGTATATGTGTGTCTAGTTGTGTGGTTGCAGTGTGTGTGTCTGGTTGTACTGTGTGTGTCTAGTTCTGTGGTGTGTGGTTGCAGTGTGTCTAGTTCTGTGGTGTGTGGTTGCAGTGTGTGTGTATATGTGTGTCTAGTTCTGTGGTGTGCGGTTGCAGTGTGTGTGTGTATATGTGTGTCTAGTTGTGTGGTTGCAGTGTGTGTGTCTGGTTGTACTGTGTGTGTCTAGTTCTGTGGTGTGCGGTTGCAGTGTGTGTGTGTATATGTGTGTCTAGTTGTGTGGTTGCAGTGTGTGTGTCTGGTTGTACTGTGTGTGTCTAGTTCTGTGGTGTGTGGTTGCAGTGTGTGTATATGTGTGTCTAGTTCTGTGGTGTGTGGTTGCAGTGTATGTGTGTATATGTGTGTCTAGTTCTGTGGTGTGCGGTTGCAGTGTGTATGTGTGTCTAGTTTTGTGGTTGCAGTGTGTGTGTCTGGTTGTACTGTGTGTGTCTAGTTCTGTGGTGTGCGGTTGCAGTGTGTATGTGTGTCTAGTTTTGTGGTTGCAGTGTGTGTGTCTGGTTGTACTGTGTGTGTCTAGTTCTGTGTTGTGCGGTTACAGTGTGTTTGTGTGTCTCTCGTTGTGTAGTGTGTCCAGTTATGTGGTGTGCGGTTTCAGTGTGTGTGTTACGTTGTGTAGTTTGTTTGTGTGTGCAGTTGTGTGATTTCAGTGTGTGGTTGTGATGTGTGTCTAGTTCTGTGGTGTGTGGTTGCAGTGTGTGTGTCTGGTTGTACTGTGTGTCTAGTTCTGTGTTGTGCGGTTACAGTGTGTTTGTGTGTCTCTCGTTGTGTAGTGTGTCCAGTTATGTGGTGTGCGGTTTCAGTGTGTGTGTTACGTTGTGTAGTTTGTGTGCAGTTGTGTGATTTCAGTGTGTGGTTGTGATGTGTGTCTAGTTCTGTGGTGTGTGGTTGCAGTGTGTGTGTCTGGTTGTACTGTGTGTGTCTAGTTCTGTGTTGTGCGGTTACAGTGTGTTTGTCTCTCGTTGTGTAGTGTGTCCAGTTATGTGGTGTGCGGTTTCAGTGTGTGTGTTACGTTGTGTAGTTTGTTTGTGTGTGCAGTTGTGTGATTTCAGTGTGTGGTTGTGATGTGTGTCTAGTTCTATGGTGTGCGGTTGCAGTGTGTGTGTGTCTGGTTGTAATGTGCTGGTGTGTGTGTCTGGTGTTGTGGTGTGTATGTGTGTGTAGTGCAGTGTTTTCCAACCAGGGTCCCTCCAGCAGTTGCAAACCTACAGCTGAAGGCTGTCTGGGCATGCTGCGAGTTGTAGTTTTGCAACAGCTGAGGGCACCCTGGTTGGAAAACACTGCACTACACACACATTACAACCAGACACTAGTGTAGTGTGTGTGTGTGGTTGTATTGTGTGCGCTGTTGTAGTCTGGGAGCTGACAGGACACACGATCCTCTCTCATTGGGAGCAGAGCCCTCCATGCTGTGCAGTCCTCAGTGACTCACATGGCCCGGGCCTTGTATGGAAACCTTTGGCTCCTATGTGTCACTGCCCTTCTTTTCATCACACACCCAGCTAGATCTCTATAAAGATATGTGGGGAAGACGCTCCCTCTGAACATTGCTTTTCCTTACATCAGAAATATTGTTTCCTTACTGTGGATACAGTATTAGAAAGGAGACGATCTGGCTAGTCAGGGAATGGCGCCTGACCTCCCCCTGTCTGTGTGCTGTTTGGTAAATGCCTGGACAAAGTTTTCACTGCTAGAAATCCCCACTTAGTGTCTCTAAAGTAAAATCCCTAACAAATCCACAGGCTGATCGGTGGCGCTCCATACATTCAGCAGTCCGGTCAACTCCATTCTCAGTCTCTCCAGTCAGCTTGTTATCCTCTATGCCAGTGTTTCCAAACCAGGGTGCTTCCAGCTGTTTCAAAACTACAACTCCCAGCCATACACTGAGAGACTGTACATGCTGGGAGTTGTAGTTTTGCAACATCTGGAGGCACTCCTGTTGGGAAACACTGCTCTATGCTGTGGATAGGGAATAACTTAGCAAGTCAGGTATACATTGCTAAGGCTATGTTTACACTGTTTACTGTATACCTTTTATAAACTATAAAATACATGCTAAAAACAGATTCTGTTGTATAACAACAGGATTTGTTTCATTTAACTTATAATATTTGAACAAGTTTATTTATATTTTTAAAAATTTTTTTTTGCTGTATAAAATAGCGTAGTTGATTATGCTTTTATACAGCAAAGCCTACGTATTCAGACGGCAGCTATTTTAAGCCTTGGGAACACAGCAATATTTTGATGTTTTTCTTTCTAATAGGATACATTTAAAGGGGTACCCTGCCGATAAACATCTTATTCCCCTGGGATAGGGGATAAGATGCTTGGGGGCAGAGTACTTCTTTAAAGGGGTACTCCACTGGTCAGTGTCCCGACTGCGTTCGGAACATTTTGTTCCGAACGCTATGCACGCTCTGGGGGGGTAGTCGGCCATGCCCCCTCTTAATATCAGGCCATGCCCCCCCTAAATGCAAGTCTATGGGAGGGGGGGTGTGGTGGCTGTCACGCCCCCTCCCATAGACTTGCATTTAGGGGGGGCATGGCCTGCTGTCATGTGGGGGCGTGGCCTACATTTGCACAGCATTCGGAACTAAATATTCCAAATGCAGCCGGAACACTGGCCAGTAGAGTACCCCTTTAAGTACTGGAGTTCCTCTTTTAATGATGCTAACACTGCATAGTGGCTCAGTGGTTAGCACTGTTGCCCTGCGATGCTGGCATAATATCTTGATGCTACACATAAACGTCTATCTATCTAAAAAAGAAGGCAAAGCAGCACATCCAGTTGAATGAGATAGAAGTTTAGATAACTTAAATTTATCATGTGTTAATATAATAATATTTTTATTTTACAGAAAGTATTATTGGTTGCACAATATGTGGTTCATGCATTCAGCAAGTTTGTGACAACACATTGATGTCTGGATATTCTTTAACTGGCTCTCTTTCTATATCTGGTTAGATCAGGTAAGATATGTTCTCCATGCAGGAGTTGCCTTTTTTATCATAAGCCAATACAATATGTAATAAATGTCTACAATTCCAGGTTCACCCGAACCCAAAATATACAGAGATTCTCCCCACAATCACATACATAGAACTATCAAAATGATTGCATTATCTGAAACAAGGCTTCTATTCACTTGGTTAAGTCACCCAACCTGATTTATAAAAATAGTCTTCGAGCAGTCTTATCATGGATCAGGTGCTTCATAGACAAACACCTTTACAAAGAAAAAATATATAGATCCATTTTTCTAGTCCTCCTCCATGACAGCACCTGAAGGTTGAGAAGGTTGATATAAAACCCTAGTAAATCTAGAGCATCTCCACCATAGATCTGTGTTTCCTGTCCCTTTTTAAGGTTGTGGTCAGAGAGGTGGTGGACCCTTGAGTGCAGGGTCTGGTGGTGGTTTATTGTTTTTTTATCCCCTTAAGGACATCCAATTTTATTTTTGCATTTTCGTTTTTTTTCCTCCTAGTCTTCTAAAAATCGTAACTCTTTTATATTTTCATCCACAGACTAGTATGAGAACTTGTTTTTTGCGTGACCAGTTGTCCGTTGTAATGCCATCACTCACTTTACCATAAAATGTATGGCGCAACCAAAAAAATTCTATTTGTGTGGGGAAATTAAAAAGAAAACCGCAATTTAGCAAATTTTGGAAGGTTTCGTTTTCACGCTGTACAATTTACGGTAAAAATGATGTGTTCTTTATTCTGTGGGTCAATACGATTTAAAATGATACCATGATTATATACTTTTCTATTATTGTTGCGCTTAAAAAAAGAATCACAAACTTTTTAACTAAATTAGTATGTTTAAAATCCTTCTATTTTGACGACCTATAACTTCTTTATTTTTCCGTATAAGGGCTAATTTTTTGCGCCATCATCTTTACTTTTTATTAATACCACATTTGTGGGCATAAAACTTTTCTTAATATTTTTATTATTATTATTATTTTTTTAATAAAATGTGACAAAGTAGCAATTTTGCGCTCTTTTTATTTTTACGTTCAAGCCAGGATCAATAACATTATATTTTAATAGTTCGGACATTTATGCACGCGGCGATACCAAATGTGTGTATTAATTATTTTTTTTCACACTTTATGGGGCTAAAATGGGAAAAAAGGACATTTTACATTTTTATTGGGGGAGGGGATTTTTAACCCCTTAAGGACCAAGGACGTACCGGTACGTCCTTGGTCCTGCTCTCCTGATATAACGCGGGGTTACACAGTAACCACGCGTCATATCACGGCGGGCCCGGCGTCATAGTGAAGCCGTGACCCGCCTCTAATGGCGTTATTTACCCTTTAGCCGCGAGCTCAGAGCTGAGCCGCGCAGCTAAAAGCGAAAGCAAAAGTTGCCGGCTAGCTCAGTGGGCGGCATCCCGAACAGCTTACAGGACAGCGGGAGGGCCCCTACCTGCCTCCTCGCTGTCCGATCGCCGAATGACTGCTCAGTGCCTGAGATCCAGGCATGACCAGTCATGCGGCAGAATCGTCGATCACTGGTTTCCTATGAGAAACCAGTGATCAATGATAATGATCAGTGTGTGCAGTGTTATAGGTCCCTATGGGACCTATAACACTGCAAAAAAAGTGAAAAAAAGTGAATAAAGATCATTTAACTCCTCCTCTATTAAAAGTTTGAATCACCCCCATTTTGCAATAAAAAAAAGTGTAAATAAAAATAAACATATATGGTATCACCGCGTGCGGAAATGTCCGAATTATAAAAATATATCATTAATTAAACCGCTCGTTCAATGTCGTGCGCGCAAAAAAATTCCAAAGTCCAAAATAGTGCATTTTTGGTCACTTTTTATATCATTTAATATATAAAAAGTCCTATCAATATAATAAGTCCTATCAATGTAAAAATGGTACCGTTAAAAACTTTAGATCTTGGCGCAAAAAATGAGCCCTCATACCGCCCCATACACGGAAAAATAAAGTTATAGAGGTCAGAAGATGACAATTTTAAACGTATTAATTTTCCTGCATGTAGTTATGATTTTTTCCAGAAGTAAGACAAAATCAAACCTATATAAGTAGGGTATAATTTTAATCGTATGGACCTACAGAATAAAGATAAGGTGTCATTTTTACCGAAAAATGTACTACGTAGAAACGGAAGCCCCCAAAAGTTACAAAACAGCGTTTTTTTTTTTTCAATTTTGTCGCACAATGATTTTTTTTTCCGTTTCACCGTAGATTTTTGGGCAAAATGACTGACGTCATTACAAAGTAGAATTGGTGGCGCAAAAAATAAGCCATCATATGGATTTTTAGGTGCAAAATTGAAAGAGTTATGATTTTTTAAAGGCAAGGAGCAAAAAACGAAAATGGGTTAATATTATTATTATTTATTTTTTTTTACTTTCATTTATTACACTTTAATAGTCCCCATAGGGGACTATCTATAGAAATGGTTTGATTGCTAATACTGTTCAGTGCTATGCATAGGGCATAGCACTGATCAGTGTTATCAGCTATCTTCTGCTCTGGTCTGCTCGATCTCAGACCAGAGCAGAAGACCCCAGGAGATGGCGGAAGCAAGGTGAGGGGACCTCCGGTCGCACTGCGGGCGATCCGATCATCCATTGAAAGTACCGCATTGCCGCAGATGCCGTGATCTGTATTGATCACGGCATCTGAGGGGTTATGTCCGCCATTACCGGCGGGTTCATGGCTGTTGCCGGTCCGGTGCTCGCAGTCATGGCGGCGCGTAAATGTACGTCATGGTGTGTTAAGTACCACAGCACCATGACGTCCATTTACGTCCATTGTTGTTAAAGAGGCACTGTCATTGTTAAAAACGTTTCATATATTGCAGGACTCATTATAATATGACATTCCACAAAATACACCTGTTAAAAAAAATTAAATTTTCACCTGAAATTCAAGCTCAAAATAGCCACCACTAGGGGTCACCTGTCTTTTAGCCAGACAGACTAGTCTAGATTTTACAGCATACTGGATACCGGCCGTAAAGCATACTGGTATCCAGTATAGGAGATTTCTATTGTGTATGCAAAACTACAGATAAAGGATGTGTGGACATGCTGGGAGCTGTAGTTTTACAACAGCTGGAGGCAACACTGCTCTAACACAGTTATTTACAAACTTTGCAGCTTCAGTTGTTACTAAACTACAACTCCCAGCATGCTGAAATAGTCAAAGCTTTCTCGGACTCCTGAATAACAAAGAAGTTGATCAGACATTCAGGAGTCTGTGAAAGATGAATGACACACATAGTGACAGCTATGCTGATTAGCATCCAGCTTTACTAGGAGAAGATAAAACAGAACATGTATTCATAAAAATGCTGTACTTTTATCTAAAAAATCCTTGCAATATTTTATAAAGATCTATTCTTATATTTATACATTTTATCCTGTTATGAATTCACCATAATGTCTTCTGATTACTGCAGGCAAGCTCCAAGTATCTTCCTCTGACACAGCATAAAACCAGAGAGGAAAGGGTTACAGAGTAGAGAGTACTGATTGGCTGACTGCCCACGCTTGCTCCTGTGAGGGAGACAGACTGACACGCCCCCTCCAGCCTGCACAATGAAAAAGTAACTCACCAGCAGATAAATGCTTATATCTCTGGATATATAGGTCCGAGACACATAAAAATTATTTGCACATGATCAGGATTGGGTCCTGAGTAACATATCCCTTTTTTTCTATTTTTTGCACTATGACAGGTACGCTTTAAGGGGTTATACCTGTCAGGTCGCTCATGCTCTGAACCTTTACTCCTTAGTTTGTGGTACTTACTACAGAGGAAATTCTTTTCTTTTTGGATTTCTTTTGTCACGACCACAGTGCTCTCTGCTGACACCTCTGTCCATGTCAGGAACTGTCCAGAGCAGGAGAAAATTCCCATAGCAAACATATGCTGCTCTGGACAGTTCCTGACATGGACAGAGGTGTCAGAAGAGAGCACGGTGGTCGGTACAGAAAAGAAATCCAAAAAGAAAAGAACTTCATCTGTAGTATACAACGGCTAATAAGTATTGGAAGGATTATAGAATTTTTAACCCCTTAAGGACCCATGGCGTATGGGTACGCCCTGGCTCCCTGGTTGTTAAGGACCCAGGGCGGGGACCGGACTGGGATGACTGCTCATATCTATCAGCAGCCATCCCGTGCAAATGCCCAGGGGGGTCCTGAGACTTATTTCAGACCGGCGATATCGGGTCTCTGGTGACCAAGAAAAAAAGGGTGAATGGGGCTGTCCGAGACAGCCCCATTCACCCTTACCCAGCAGTAGTGAGGTGGCACGGGTGCCACCGCAGTTGAAAAACTACAACTCTCAGCATGCCTTTCGACTGTCAATGCATGTTGAGTGTTGCAGTTTTGCAACAGCTGGAGACACATTGGTTGTGAAACAGTTTGTCCTAACTCAGTGTTTCACAACCAGTGTGCCTCCAGCTGTGTCAAAAATACAACTCCCAGCATGCACTGAGAGACTGTACATGCTGGGAGTTGTAGTTTTGCAACAGCTGGTGGCACACCGGTTGCAAAACACTGAGTTAAGTAACAAACTCTCAGTGTTGCGCAACCAATGTGCCTCCAGCTGTTGCATAACTACAACTCCCAGCATGTATTGTCTGTCAGTGCATGCTGGGAGTTGTAGTTTTGCAACAGCTGGTGGTTTTACACCCCCCCCCCCCCCCCATGTGAATATACAGGGTACATTCACACGGGAGTGGGATTACAGCGAGTTTTCTTCTGCAAGTTTGAGATGCGGACACAAGAAGTTTAACAGTCCGCATTCTGTACTGCGTGCTGCGGGTCTATCTAGTAGTGTATCAGTATAGCTCCATAACAAGCTTTGACCAAAAAGAAAGAAAAACAAAGAGCAATTGTTCCTGAAAAATACTTATACATTTTATTATAATTTAATTAATTTTAAAGTCACCATATGTGACTAAAAAGTAATGAGGAAAAATACCAAGTACAGTATATAAAACAATATTATGAGTATGAACAAGAACAACCCTAATAAGTTGGTGGGACAAGTGGAAAATATCCACTCTCAATAGCCAACAGTATAACAAGTGAGGTGTAATCAATAGTTAAAGGCTCTATGGTCTTGAGAAAGTGCGGGTGATGAAACATACGCAATTTCTCCTGAGTACAGAAATACCCCATATGTGGGCGTAAAATGCTCTGCGGGCGCACAACAAGGCACAGGAGTGAGAGTTCACTATGTACATTTGAGGTCTAAATTGGTGATTTGCACAGGGGTGGCTGATTTTACAGTGGTTTTGAAATAAATGCAAAACTATAAATACCCACATGTGACCCCATTTTGGAAACTACACCCTTCACATAATGGAACAAGTGGTATAGTGAGCATTAACACCCCACAGGTGTTTGATGAATTTTCGTTAAAGTTGGATGTGAGAATGAAAAAAAAAATTTTTCCACTAAAATGATGGTGTTACCCTACATTTTTTCATTTTCACAAGGGAAAATAGGAAAAAAGCGCCCCAAAATTTGTAACCCCATTTCTGCTGAGTAAGAACCTACCCCATATGTGTATGTAAAGTGCTCTGCGGGCGCACTACAATGCTCAGAAGAGGAGCGCCATTGGAATTTTGGAGCGAGAATGTGTCTGAAATTGAAAACCATGTGTGTTTACAAAGCCCCCATATGCCAGAACAATGGCTCCCTCCCCCCCACATGTGACCTCATTTTTGAAACTACACCCCTCATGTAATGTAATAAGAGGTACAGTGATCAGTTACACCCCACAGTTGTCTGACAGATTTTTGGAACAGTGGTCCGTGAAAATGAAAAATTAACTTTTTCATTTGCACAGCCCATTGTTCCAAAGATCTGTCAGACATCTGTGGGGTGTAAATACTCACTGCACCCCTTACTAAATTCTGTGAGGGGTGTAGTTTCCAAAATGGGGTCACATGTGGGGTGGTCCACTGTTCTGGCATTTGTAAACGCACATCGCCCCCAACTTCTATTCCAATCAAATTCTCTTTCCAAAAGTTCAATGGCGCTCCTTCTCTTCTGAGTATTGTAGTTTGCCTGTGAGCACTTTACATCCACATATGGGGTATTTCCATTCTCAGAAGAAATGGAGTTACAAATTTTGGGAGGCTTTTTATCCTATTACCCCTTGTGAAAATGAAAAATTTGGGGTAACACCAGCATTTTAAGGAAAAAAATCTACCGTATTTATCGGCGTATAACACGCACTTTTTAGGCTAAAATTTTTAGCCTAAAGTCGATGTGCGTGTTATACGCCGATACACCCCCAGGAAAGGCAGGGGGAGAGAGGCCGTCGCTGCCCGCTTCTCTCCCCCTGCCTTTCCTGGGGGTCTAGAGCCCTGCTGCCGGCCCTTCTCTCCCCCCTGGCTATCGGCGCCGCTGCCCGTTCTGTCCCCCTGATGCGCCAACAGCCAGAGGGGAGAGAAGGGACAGCGGCACCCATTGCCGGCGCTGCTGCCCCGTTGCCTACCCCCATCCCCGGTGGCATAATTACCTGGGTCGGGTCCGCGCTGCTGCAGGCCTCCGGCGTGCGTAATTATGCCACCGGGGATGGGGGGAGGCAATGGGTGCCGCTGTCCCTTCTCTCCCCCTGGCTGTCGGCGCCGCTTCTCTCCCCCTGGCTATCGGCGCCGGCAGTGGGGCGCCGGCACCGATAGTCAGGGGGACAGAACGTGGAGCGGCACCGATAGCCAGGGAGAGAGAAGGGCCGGCAGCAGCGCTCTAGACCCCAGGAAAGGCAGGGGGAGAGAAGCGGGCAGCGACGGCCTCTCTCCCCCTGCCTTTCCTGGGGGTGTATGGGGGTATACACGCGCACACATGCACCCTCATTTTACCATGGATATTTGGGTAAAAAACTTTTTTTTACCCAAATATCCTTGGTAAAATGAGGGTGCGTGTTATAGGCCAGTGCGTGGTATACCCCGATAAATACGGTAATTTTTCGTTTTCACGTCCGACTTTAGTGGAAATTTGTCAAACACCTGTGGGGTGTTAAAGCTCACTGTACCTCTTGTTACGTTCCTTGAGGGGTGTAGTTTCCAAAATAGTATGCCATGTGTTTTTTTTTTTTTTTGTGGCACCATAGGGGCTTCTTAAATATGACATGCCCCCCCAAAAACCATTTCAGAAAAACTCACTCTCCAAAATCCCATTGTCGCTCCTTCCCTTCTGAGCTCTCTAGTGCACCCACAGAGCACTTGACATACACATGAGGTATTTCCTGACTCGAGAGAAATTGTGTTACAAATTTTAGGAAGATTTCTCTCCCTACCTCTTGTAAAAATTCAAAAACTGGGTCTACAAGAACATGCCAGTGTAAAAAATGAAGATTTTGAATTTTCTCCTTCAATTTGCTGCTATTCCTGTGAAACACCTAAAGGGTTAACACACTTACTGAATGTCATTTTTAATACTTTGAGGGGTGCAGTTTTTATAATGGGGTCTTCTATGGGGTATTTCTAATAAGAAGGCCCTTAAAATCCACTTCAAAACTGAACTGGTCCCTGAAAATTTTCGATTTAGAAAAATTGGAAAATTGCTGCTGAACTTTGAAACCCTCTGGTGTCTTCCAAAAGTAAAAAACATGCCAACTTTATGATGCAAACATAAAGTAGACATTTTGTATATGCGAATCAATATATAATTTATTTGGAATATTCATTTTTCTTATAAGCAGAGAGCTTCAAAGTTTACATTTTTTTTCTTTAAATGTCAATTTGTTTCATCAAATTTTGGAATTTTCACCAAGAAAAGATGCAAGTATCGATGACATTTTACAACTAACATAAAGTAGAATATGTCACGAAAAAACTATCTCGGGATCAGAATGAAAGGTAAAAGCATCCCAGAGTTATTAAAGGGGTAGTCCAGTGGTGAAAAACGTATCCCCTATCCTAAGGATAGGGGATAAGTTTGAGATCACGGGGGGGTCCGATCGCTGGGGCCCCCCACGATCTCTCTATACGGGGGCCAAGGCTCCCCGGCCAGATAGCAGGTGTTGACCACCACATGAAGTGGCGGCCGACACGCCCTTTCAATACATCGCTAAGGCAGAGCCGGAGATTGCCGAAGGGAGCGCTCCGGCTCTGCCATAGAGTTGTATTGAGGGGGTGTGTCGGACGCCGCTTCGGGCGGTGGTTGACACACCCCTTTCGCGCGGCCGCCTGGGCCCCGTACAGGAGATTGGGGGGGCGCCCAGGCAGCCGCGCGAAAGGGGGGCCCCATCGGTCGGACCCCCTGCGATCTGCAAATTATCCCCTATCCTTAGGATAGGGGATAAGTTGTTCACCACTTGTTCACCACTGGACGACTCCTTTTAATGCTTAAAGTGACAGTGGTCAGATGTGCAAAAAATGGCCGGGTCCTTAAGGGGTTAAATATAAGTAATTTACAAATCTGTTTAACTTTCTGGCACCAGTTCATTTAAAAGAAAAAAGTTTTCCACCGGAGTACCCCTTTAAGGACTTCCTCACCTTCTAAAAATCATAACTCTTTTTTTTATTTATATTTTTATCCACAAACGAGTATGAGGCTTGTTTTTAGCGTGACCAGTTGACCTTTGTAATGACATCATTCATGTTACCATAAAATGTATGGCACAACCAAAAATATACTATTTGGAGAAATTGAAACGAAAACCGCAATTTTGCTGATTTTGGAAGGTTTCGTTTTAACACTGTACAATTTACAGTAAAATGACATGTTTTCTTTATTCTGTGGGTCAATATGATAAAAATGATACCCATGATGACATAATTTTCTGTTATTGTACCGCTTAAAAAAAAATCTCAAACTTTTTAACCAAATTAGTAGATTTAACCCCTTAAGGACACAAGATGTACTGGAACGTCTTGTGTCCGCTCCCGATCTAGAACATGTGACCACGGGCCCGGCCTCTAACAACGGCCGGGACCCGTGGCTAATAGCACACGGCATTGATAGTGGTGCCGCGCGCTATTAACCCTTTAGACGCGGCGTTCAAAGTTGAACGCCGCGTCGAAAGTGAAAGTATGCCGGTTAGCTCAGTGGGCTGTTCGGGATAGCCGCGGCAAAATCGTCCCTACCAGCCTCCTCGCTGTCCGATCGCCGAATTACTGCTCAGTGCCTGAGATCCAGGCATGAGCAGTCAAGCGGCATAATCATCGATCACTGGTTTCTTATGAGAAACCAGTGATCAATGTAAAAGATCAGTGTGTGCAGTGTTATAGGTCCTATGGGAGCTATAACACTGCAAAAAAAAGTTTAAAAAAAGTGAATAAAGATTATTTAACCCCTTCCCTATTAAGTTTGAATCACCCCCCTTTTTCCATAAAAAAAAAAGTGTAAATAAAAATAAACATATATGGTATCGCCGTGTGCGGAAATGTCCGAATTATAAAAAATATAAATTCCCAAGTCCAAAATAGTGCATTTTTGGTCACTTTTTATATCATGAAAAAATGAATAAAAAGCGATCAATGAGTCCCATCAATGCAAAAATGGTACCGTTAAAAACTTCAAATCACGGCGCAAAAAATGAGCCCTAATACCGCCTCATACGCGAAAAAATAAAAAAGTAATAGGGGTCAGAAATGACAATTTTAAACGTATTAATTTTCCTGCATGTAGTTATGATTTTTTCCAGAAGTACGACAAAATCAAACCTATGTAAGTAGGGTATCATTTTAATCGTATGAACCTACAGAATAAAGATAAGGTGTCTTTTTTACCGAAAAATGTACTACGTAGAAACAGAAGCCCCCAAAAGTTACAAAACAGCGGGGGGTTTTTTCAATTTTGTCTCACAATGATTTTTTTTACCGTTTCACCGTAGATTTTTGGCCAAAATGACATCATTACAAAGTAGAATTGGTGGCGCAAAAAATAAGCCCTCATATGGATTTCTACCGTATATGCCAGCGTATAAGACAACTGGGCGTATAAGACGACCCCCAACTTTTACAGTTAAAATATAGAGCTTGGGATATACTTGCCATATAAGACTACCCCTCCTACCGCGATGTACAATACCTTGTAGTTCCCCCCCCCCCCCCCCCATATTAAGTAGGCAGTATAGTTCCTCCACATTGGGTAAGCAGTATAGTTCCTCCACATTAGGTCGGCAGCTCCCCCCCCCCACATTAGGTCGGCAGCTCCCCCCCCCCCCACATTAGGTCGGCAGCTCCCCCCCCCCCACATTAGGTCGGCAGCTCCCCCCCCCCCCACATTAGGTCGGCAGCTCCCCCCCCCCCCCCCCCCCCCCGCCCACATTAGGTCGGCAGCTCCCCCCCACATTTGGTCGGCAGCTCCCCCCACATTTGGTCGGCAGCTCCCCCCCCACATTAGGTCGGCTGCTCCCCCCCCCCCCCCACATTAGGTCGGCTGCTCCCCCCCCCCCCCCACATTAGGTCGGCTGCTCCCCCCCCCCCCCACATTAGGTCGGCAGCTCCCCCCCCCCCCCCCCCAATATTAGGTCAGCAGCTCCCATCCCCCCCCCCACATTAGGTCGGCAGCTCCCATCCCCCCCACATTAGGTCGGCAGCTCCCACCCCCACATTAGGTCGGCAGCTCCCCCCCTCCCCCCCCCCCACATTAGGTCGGCAGCTACCCCCCTCCCCCCCCCCCCCCCCACATTAGGTCGGCAGCTCCCCCCCCCCACATTAGGTCGGCAGATCCCCCCCACATTAGGTCGGCAGCTCCCCCTCCCACCAATAGTAGGCAGCTTCCCCCCCCCCCCCCTCCCCACCAAAATAGTAGGCAGTTCCCCCCACAGACATACAACTTTCAGCCATATAGAGTATGTATGGCTGGAGGCAGTATGTCTCTGTACTGCCCCCCACAGTGTTCCGGTTGCCGCTCCTCCAGCTCGGGGTCACAATCTACTGCTATGGCCTATGGACCATAGCAGCAGTCTCGGGACCGGAGGAGCGGTGATCGGAACACTGTAGATGACGTGCCGCCGGTCACTCACCAGGCCTCGGCCGCGCTCCTCGTCCTCCTGCGCCTCTATGATTATACGCACGGGACGTCACTGACGTCCCGTGGGTACAACCATAGAGAGGTGGAGAAGCGCAGGAGGACCGGAGGAGGACGCGCGGCGGGTGGGGAATGGTTAGTGACCCGCGGACATCCTTATGTTATAGAGGATGGTATTAACAGCTCTGTTTCTATCTTTGCAGATGACACCAAGCTTTGTAGCACGGTACAGTCTATAGAGGATGTGCATAAGTTACAAGATGACTTGGATAGACTAAGTGTCTGGGCATCCACTTGGCAAATGAGGTTCAATGTGGATAAATGTAAAGTTATGCATCTGGGTACTAATAACCTGCATGCGTCGTATGTCTTAGGGGGGATTAAACTGGCAGAGTCACTGGTAGAGAAGGATCTGGGTGTACTTGTAGATCACAGACTACAAAATAGCATGCAATGTCAGGCTGCTGCTTCCAAAGCCGGCAGGATATTGTCATGTATAAAAAGAGGCATGGACTCGAGGGGCAGGGACATAATACTCCCCCTTTATAAAGCATTGGTACGGCCTCACCTGGAATATGCTGTTCAGTTTTGGTCGCCTGTTCATAAAAGGGACACTGCGGAGTTGGAAAGGGTGCAGAGATGCCCAACTAAACTAATATGGGGCATGGAACATCTTAGCTATGAGGAGCGATTAAAGGAGTTACAATTGTTTAGTCTTGAGAAGAGACGTTTAAGGGGGGATATGATAAACGTATATAAGTATATAAATGGCCCATACAAAAAATATGGAGAAAAACTGTTCCAGGTTAAACCCCCCCAAAGGACGAGGGGGCACTCCCTCCGTCTGGAGAAGAAAAGGTTTAGTCTAAAGGGGCGGCACGCCTTCTTTACCGTGAGGACTGTGAATTTATGGAACGGTCTACCTCAGGAACTGGTCACAGCAGGAACAATTAACAGCTTTAAAACAGGATTAGATACATTCCTGGAACAAAATAACATTAATGCTTATGCAGAATTATAAAACTACATCCCTTTCCCTTATCCCCTTACATCCTTCCCTTCAATCCCCTGGTTGGACTTGATGGACGTATGTCTTTTTTCAACCATACTAACTATGTAACTATGTCCCGAAAAGGTTTTTTCGGGACACAGGATGTCCGGCATAGGAATACTTATGATTATCGGGTCGGCTCCTGTGTGCGGCTGCAGGCGGGGGCCGGCCAGAGCATGTAAAAACTAATTCATGTATACTAAAAACCAGGGTGCCTCCAGCTGTTGTGAAACTACAACTACCAGGATGCCCGGACAGCCTTTGCCGGTCCGGGCATGCTGGGAGTTGTAGTTTCACAACAGCTGGAGGCACCCTGGTTTTTAAGTATACAGTTATTAGTTTGTACATGCTCTGGCTGGCCCCCGCATGCAGCCGCACACAGGAGCCGGCCCGATAATCATAAGTATTCCTATGCCGGACGCCAATACCAGGCGTATAAGACGACCCCCAACTTTTCAGAAGAAAATTCAGGGTTAAAAAGTCATCTTATATGCCGGGATATACGGTAGGTGCAAAATTGAGAGTTATGATTTTTTAACGGCAAGGAGCAAAAAATGAAAATGCAAAATCGGAAAAAACCCCGGTCCCTCTATTTTGGCAACCTATAACTTTTAATTTTTCTGTATAAGCGGCGGTATGGGGCTAATTTTATGCGCCTTGATCTGTACTTTTTATTGAAACCACATTTGCATGGCATAAAACTTTTTAATTCTTTTTTTTCCGGAATATGATGTGACAAAAAAAGCAGCAATTTTCACCTCATCAGCACCACACATGAGATTTCCCCCAATGATCCTAATTGAACAAGAAGCACAAAAAGGTTAAAGGCCCCTCCACAGACAACCCCCTCAGTGTTACCTGTTCCTTTGGGAAGCATTGAGGTTTTACTTCCTGGTCCTAGGGCTGGTGGCAGGATCGGTGTTGGACCAAGCCAGGTGGTGGAGTTCGGCTCCCTGGGATTCCCCCTTTGTATATACTGCTCCGGGTCATGCGTTTCTCATGGTGTGCCTCTCCGGACCCTCTTTTGTGCCAGACCTCGGGCGCACGCGTGTGTGTCCCCTGGTCTTTTCTGGTCTCCAGCGGTTCTAGCTCCTGCGTGTGACGTCACACTATGTGCGGGATACTGGGATTGCCAGGGACTGGAAGTGCCACCTCCACAAGCGGCTGGATTTTTGAAAAATCAATGCTGGAGGCGGCGCTGCATGCGGACGCCACAGGAAAGGCACCCAATTCAAATCAGCTGGGCTATATAAAGGTAAGACCTCCATATCCTTACTGTCTATTGTCAGAATGGAGGCTGCTGCTTCAATCCGCTCTGATTCTGTGGAGCAGGGGAAGTCTATCAGCTCAGTAAGAATCTGACCCCTTAGGTTTTCATTTACTTAAAGGGGTTGTGCGTTGCCCTGCAGTTCGGAGCTCCGCTCATAGCGTCCGGAAGTTCATTACTCCGAACGCTGTGTGCGGACTTCCGTGTTCGCAGCCGCCGGGCGTGATGTCACGCCCGGCCCCTTCGTGACGTCTCGCCCGCCCCCTCTACCAAAGTCTATGGGAAGGGGGGTGACAGCGGTCGCGCCCCCTTCCCTTCGACTTTCGTTGAGGGGGCGGGCGAGACGTCACGAAGGGGCCGAGCGTGACATCACGCCCGGCGGCTGCGAACACGGAAGCCCGCACACAGCGTTCGGAGTAATGAACTTCCGGACGCTGTGAGCGGAGCTCCGAATTGCAGGGCAGCGCACAACCCCTTTTAAGGATGTTTTTTTTTTTTCTTTCTTCATGGGTGTTCCTTCTCTTCTTTCAGGGAGACAAGGAGACCCCGAAAAACCTACTAAGGCCAAGCATAAGGAATGTGCTGTATGTTTTAAAAAGTTACCTGAAGGGCACCTGAAACCCCTATGTAATTCTTGCACTGCCAGGATTGTTCAGCAGGAGACTCCATCGTTTGTAGACTAATTAAGATCTATGATCATTCAACAGGTCCAGGTCTCTGTGGAAGCTGCCCTGCCTATGCAAACTATTTGTGATCCTCCTCCTGATAAAAAAAAAAATCTAAGCCAGCCATTCATGTGGACTCTGATTCAGATTCTGAAGTGAATATTTTGTCTTCTAACTTGAATTCGGAAGAAGTTGTTCCCTCTACTTCCAAAAAATTTGAAGATAAAAGATATTATTTCTCGGCTGAAGATACAGATATAATTTTGGGTGCAGTAAAAAGTACTATGAATATAGAGGATCCCCCATTTACCCTTTCAGTACAAGATGAGATGTTTGCAGGTTTAACCCCTTAAGGACACATGACGTTCTCATACGTCTCCATTTCCGAGTCCTTAAGGACACATGACGTATGAGAACGTCATGTGTTTTACCGGCCCCCCGCAACCATCTGGAGCGGAGCCGGTCCCCGATGCCTGCTGAAATCGTTCAGCAGGCATCGGGGCATATCGCCCAGGGGGGTCATTATGACCCCCCATGTCGGCGATGGCCGCAGATCGCTGGACAATTCAGTCCAGCGATCTGCGGCGGATTCCGGGTCAATCGGGTCTCCAGTGACCCGATGACCCGGAATTATTGGCTGATCGGGGCCGTCAGAGACGGCCCCGATCAGCCAGAGCCAGCAGGGGTGAGGTGGCACTGGTGCCACCTCACGATCGCCCTGATTCGTCGGCCGGATTACCGGCCGACCAATCAGGGCGCCTGCTGCGGGTGTCACTCCCGCAACCCGCTCCGCCCCTCTTCCGGAGGACGTGAGCGGGTGCGGGACGTGCACCCCAGGTGCTGGGGACCCCGATCCCCGGCGCCCCTGTTGGGATCGGGGCCCCAGGAGCGACGGCCGCGGCGGAGACGACGAGGGACTGACCTGTGCGGCGAGGATCGTTGGAGGTGAGTGACAGCCTCCTGCTGTTGCTTAGCAACAGCTCCCAGCATGCAAAAAGGGCATGCTGGGAGCTGTAGTTATGCAACAGCAGGAGGCAGACCACCACAACTCCCAGCATGCCCTTATGGGCATGCTGGGACTTGTAGTTTTGCAACAGCTGGAGGCACATTCTTTCTATGGAAAAGTGTACCTTCAGCTGTTGTGTAACTACAACTCCCAGCTTGCACAATCAGCTAAAGTGCATGCTGGGAGTTGTAGTGGTGCATCTGGTGGTTGCATAACTACAACTCCCAGCATGCCCGTTGGCTGTCGGTGACTGCTGAGAGTTGTAGTTTTGCAACAGCTGAAGGCACACTGAGTTAAGTAGTAAACCAGTGTATCTCCAGCTGTTGCATAACTACAATCCCCAGCATCCCCAGCCAAAGTAGTATGCCTCCAGCTGTTGCATAACTACAACACCCAGCATGCCCTTCCGCTGTCCGTACATGCTGGGGGTTGTAGCTTTTGCAACAGCTGAAGGCACACTGGTTGCAAAACACTGAGTTTGTTACCAAACTCGGTGTTTCACAACCAGTGTGCCTCCAGCTGTTGCAAAACTACAACTCCCAGCATGCACTGATAGACCGTACATGCTGGGAGTTGTAGTTTTGCAACAGCTGGATGTTCCCCCCCCCAATGTGAACGTACAGGGTACACTCACATGGGCGGAGGATTACAGTTAGTATCCGGCTGCAAGTTTGAGGTGCGGCAAAATTTCTGCCGCAGCTCATACTGCCAGCGAGAAACTACTGTGAACCCCCCGCCCGTGTGACTGTACCCTAAAAACACTACACTACACTAACACAAAATAAAATAAAAAGTAAAAAACACTACATATACACATACCCCTACACAGCCCCCCTCCCCAATAAAAATAAAAAACGTCTGGTACGCCACTGTTTCCAGAACGGAGCCTCCAGCGGTTGCAAAACTACAACTCCCAGCATGCACTGATAGACTGTACATGCTGGGAGTTGTAGTTTTGCAACAGCTGGATGTTCCCCCCCCCCCAATGTGAACGTACAGGGTACACTCACATGGGCGGAGGATTACAGTAAGTATCCGGCTGCAAGTTTGAGCTGCGTCAAATTTTCTGCCGTAGCTCAAACTGCCAGCGAGAAACTACTGTGAACCCCCGCCCGTGCGACTGTACCCTAAAAACACTACACTACACTAACACAAAATAAAATAAAAAGTAAAAAACACTACACATACCCCTATACAACCCCCCTCCCCAATAAAAATGAAAAACGTCTGGTACGCCACTGTTTCCAAAACGGAGCCTCCAGCTGTTGCAAAACAACTACTCCCAGTATTGCCAGATAGCCGTTGACTGTCCAGGCATGCTGGGAGTTTTACAACAGCTGGAGGCCCCCTGTTTGGGAATCACTGGCGTAGAATACCCCTATGTCCACCCCTATGCAAGTCCCTAATTTAGGCCTCAAATGCGCATGGCGCTCTCACTTTGGAGCCCTGTCGTATTTCAAGGCAACAGTTTAGGGCCACATATGGGGTATCGCCGTACTCGGGAGAAATTGGGCTTCAAATTTTGGGGGGTATTTTCTGCTATTACCCTTTTAAAAAATGTAAAATTTTTGGGAAAACAAGCATTTTAGGTAAAAAATAATTTTTTTTTTTTACATATGCAAAAGTCGTGAAACACCTGTAGGGCATTAAGGTTCACGTTACCCCTTGTTACGTTCCCCGAGGGGTCTAGTTTCCAAAATGGTATGCCATGTGTTTTTTTTTTGCTGTTCTGGCACCATAGGGGCTTCCTAAATGCGGCATGCCCCCAGAGCAAAATTTGCTTTCAAAAAGCCAAATGTGACTCCTTCTCTTCTGAGACCTGTAGTGCGCCAGCAGAGCACTTTTCACCCCCATATGGGGTGTTTTCTGTATCGGGAGAAATTGGGCTTCAAATTTTGGGGGGTATTTTCTGCTATTACCCTTTTTAAAAATGTAAAATTTTTGGGAAACCAAGCATTTTAGGTAAAAAAAATATATATTTTTTTTACATATGCAAAAGTCGTGAATCACCTGTAGGGTATTAAGGTTCACTTTACCCCTTGTTAAGTTCCCTGAGGGGTCTAGTTTCCAAAATGGTATGCCATGTGTTTTTTTTTTGCTGTCCTGGCACCATAGGGGCTTCCTAAATGCGGCATGCCCCCCAAAAACCATTTGTCGCTCCTTCCCTTCTGAGCCCTCTACTGCGCCCGCCGAACAATTAACATAGACATATGAGGTATGTGCTTACTCGAGAGAAATTGGGTTTCAAATACAAGTAAAAATTTTTTCCTTTTTATCCCTTGCAAAAATTCAAAAATTGGGTCTACAAGAACATGCGAGTGTAAAAAATGAAGATTTTGAATTTTCTCCTTCACTTTGCTGCTATTCCTGTGAAACACCTAAAGGGTTAATACACTTACTGAATGTTTTTTTGAATACTTTAGGGGGTGTAGTTTTCATAATGGGGTGTTTTATGGGGTATTTCTAATATGAAGACCCTTCAAATCCACTTCAAAACTGAACTGGTCCCTGAAAAATAGTGAGTTTGAAAATTTTGTGAAAAATTTCAAAATTGCTACTGAACTTTGAAGCCCTATGGTGTCTTCCAAAAGTAAAAACTCATAAATTTTATGATGCAAACATAAAGTAGACATATTGTATATGTGAACCCAAAAAAAATATATTTTGAATATCCATTTTCCTTACAAGCAGAGAGCTTCAAAGTTAGAAAAATGCAAAATTTTCATTTTTTTCATCAAATTTTGGGATTTTTCACCAAGAAAGGATGCAAGTTACCATAAAATTTTACCACTAAGTTAAAGTAGAATATGTCACGAAAAAACAATCTCGGAATCAGAATGATAACTAAAAGCATTCCAGAGTTATTAATGTTTAAAGTGACAGTGGTCAGAATTGCAAAAAACGCTCCGGTCCTTAAGGTATAAAATGGCCTGGTCCTTAAGGGGTTAAAGCCTACAAAACCTAGTGTGTTCACTATTCATGAGAATCTTGAAAGTTTAATCTTGGATGAATGGAAAGATCCTGATAGAAGACTTATGATCGCTAAAGAATTTAGAGCAAGGTTCCCATTCAATAGTGAGAACACGGATTTGTAGAATGAAGCCCCTAATATAGATATTAAGGTGGCTAAAGTAGTCGAAAAGACATCCCTCCCATTTGAGGATGCTTCAAAATTAGGAAGAAGTAAGGATTACGTAGCAATAATTGGGATGCCTCTTCTTCACTTTTAAATTGTAATATAGCAGCCACAAGCGTTGCAAGATCTTAGTTTTTTCTTGAAAAATTTCAGGGGTGCCAACATTTACGGCCATGACTGTAACTACCATCAGAAATGCAGTGTCCCAGTTAGATTCCATGACCTCGTGCATTCCTTTGTTCTTCCAATTTTCAGGAACTGAAAGCTGTGTTCAAAGCTTTGAAGGCATCAGAACATCTCATTCAGAGACATCATGTGAAGATTTACACCGACCACGCTACCACTATAGCTTTTTTTAAACCACTAAGGGGGAACAAGGCACATATTCCTGCAAGTGCTGACAGAAAAAAATCTTTTTTTTTGGGCAAAAGACAGGATATTGTCAATTTCTGCTATACATCTCAAAGTAAGCAAAAATGTCCAGGCAGATTACCTAAGCTGTCACCAGATCAGTCCAGGAGAATGGGAACTCAATCCTCAAGTATTTCAGGAGCAGGTCTGGAAGTGGGGATTACTAGAAGTGGATCTTTTCTCCACTTGGAAAAATCGGTAGGTAAACAATTTATTTTCACTATTTCCTGGCGACCTCAAGAGTAGATGCTCTTCAACAAAGTTGGAACTTCAAGACAGCTTATGCATTTCCTCCATTGCCTCTGATCAGCAAGACTCTGCATAAAATTCGTGTGGAGAAAGCCATATTCATAGCTCCAAAGTGGCCCAAAAGGGGGTGGTTCATCCTTGTTCAAAAACTCTGTGGATCATCCATATCCTCTTTCCCTAAGAGAAGATCTCCTGTTGCAGGGCCCAATATTCTTCAAGGGTCTAACAAATCTGCAGTTCACAGCCTGGCTTTTGAGCGGTCAATCCTAAGTCAGAAAGTTCTCTCACATAAAGTCATTGATACCCTGTTAAAAAAAAAAAAAAAGAAATCTACAACCTCTGCCATTTATGGGAAGAAATGTCTCTTGGTGGGATTCCAGTCCTCAGTATCCCTCAAACCCTAATATCTTTCAAATCCTTGATTTTCTTCAAGACGGACTTGACAAAGGTTTAGCCATCAGTGCATTAAAAGTACAAACAGCAGCTTTGTGATGCTTTGCTGACTCGGGTGTTACAGACCATAAATTGATAAAGAGATTCTTAAATGCAGTGGCAAGATTAAAACCCAGAATAACTAACCTCTCGGCACCTTGGGATCTAAATTTAGTCCTTACAAGTCTTATTAAAGAACCCTTTGAACCACTTCTAATTTCTTCCTTGAAATTCCTTACCTGGAAAGTGGTCTTCTTGACAGCCATCATGTCAGCAAGACGGGTGAGTGAGATTCAAGCATTATCTATTAAAGAACCTTATTTACTTATACTTGAAGACAGAATTATTCTGAAACTAAATCCAGCTTTCTTACCGAAATTAGTATCAGACTTCCACAGGTCCCAAGACATCATTATACCTACCTTTTGTAGTTCTCCAAAAAAAGAGGAAGTTTTTCATTCCTTGGATGTGAGAAGAACTATTATCCTTTTACTTATATCAAACCAAAGATTGAAGGAAAGACTTAAATCTTTGTTCAGTTCCAGGGCCCTAACAAAGGGAAAAAAAGCTTCTAAAGCCTCAATTGCCAGATGGGTGAAGTCAACTATTTCTGAAGCCTATAGAAGATAAGGAAGTCAAGTTCCGGAACATCTCAAGGCTCATTCAACCAAAGTGATGGCGGTCTCCTGGGCTGATAAGTCTTCTGCCTCATTAGAGCAGATTTTTGCAGAGCAGTGACTTTGTCTACCCCTCACACCTTCTTTAAACGTTACTAACTGAATGTAGCCTTGTCTCAAGATTTCGGGAAAGTGCTGCAAGTGGTAGTCCCTCCCTATATGTCGTTTCTCTGGTATGTCTCATGTGGTGCTGATGTGGTGATGAGGTGAAAAATGGGAATTATGACTTATCAATAATTCTGTTTTGCTTGAATCATCACATCAGCACCCTTTTAATCCCTCCCTAAGTTGTGTATGTATATGATATATATAAAGATATATATACTCAGGGGTGTGGAAATTTTATAAAAAACTACTTGTCCACGGGACTAAAATGGAGCAAAATCTACTTGTCCCTCATGACGATCTACTTGTCCGGGCCAATTTTCGCTTTTACGCTCTAATTTTTTCCTCCTCGCCCTATAATAGCCATAATTACCTACTATAATGATACCTTTTAATTTTTCAATAACATATTCTCTGAACCAAAAAATATATATATATTAAGGGAAGTGATATTGAAATAGTAAAAGATAATTTTGCAGATTTGGTGGTTTTCTTTTCTGCGCCATTTACCTTGTGGTTGAGGTAACATGTTAGTTTTATACTTTAGGCGCCTGATTATAGCGATACCAGATTTGTATCGTTTACGTCATGTTTTACTAATTCTGAACGTTTTCTAATTTTTTTAATTGCCATTTTTTAACCCCTGTAGCTTTATTTTTTTTTTCCCGCATACCAGGCTGTATGAGGGCTCATGTTTTGCGCCATAATCTGTTTTCTGTATCGGTCCCATCTTGGTATTGATCTGACTTTTTAATCGCTTTTTAACTTTTTTTTATGGGATATTATAAAAATTGCAAGTCTGTGGTTTGGTATTTTTATTACATTTACCGTACGGGATACATAATGTTATATTTTAATAGGTTGTACAATTACGCACAAAGCGATACCAAATATGTTTATTTTTATTATGTTTGCATGTTTGTATATAGGAAAAGGGGGTGATTTGAACTTTTAACATGGAAGGGGTTAATGCAGCGGTCTTCAAACTGTGGCCCTCCAGATGTTGCAAAACTACAACTCCCAGCATGCCCGGACAGTCCTGGCATGCTGGGAATTGTAGTTTTGTAACATCTGGAGGGGCACAGTTTGAAGACCACTGGGTTAATGTGTCTTTCAAACTTTTATTAAAACTTTTTTTTTTTTTTTTTTTTTTTTTACACTTTATTACACTTATAGGAGGAATCATTAGATTCCTCATACAGATGAATAGATTCTATTGAACTCTATTAATCTGTGTGCTCTGTGGTCCATTGATAGAGCCTGGTCCAGCCAGGATTTATCAATGACAGAGCCGGGACAGGAGGAAGCAGAGGTAAGTCCTCCGGCTACCTCTATAGTGGATCTCCCCCCTGCGATCGCGCTGCGGGGGGGGGGGGGGGGGCGATCCACCCCACTAGCCCACCAGGGAGCATTCACATCTCCCTTTAGATGCCGCTGTCAGCTTTGACAGCGGTGATCTAAAGGGTTAATAGCCAGCCGTGGCGATCACCGCATGCTGGCTATTAGCGGCGGCCCCCGGCTACTGAAAACAGCCGGGGGCTGCAGAGTATGGAGCGGCCAGGAATCCCGAGCCCGCTCCATACAGACTGCAGATCGCCACCGCACTTGTCAGGTCCGGCCCTGCTTGCCCGAAGCCGGGCTAAGGGCCGGACAATTTCACCTGCTCGGCGCCCAAAACTGTTTGTCGGGCCTCGGGCGATAGGAATTCCAAATCCCTGTGGGGAGCCCCACCTGATGATGAGATAGGGGTTCCCAATAGGTGTACAGGTCCCCAGATATATATGACCCCTAGGGCAGGGCGGTTTACCTGTTCATACTGAATAATGGTAATTTTATTTATAAAATTTTCACCGCCCGCACATAAGGATAATGGGGCATCTTCTATGTGCTGGGACCTGTGTGTCACAGTGGGGGAGTGAGCTGTGACACTCTGTGCAGCCAGTATACCGCTGTTTCTCCAACCAGGGAGCCTCTAGCTGTTGCAAAACTACAACTCCCAGCATGCCCAGACAGCCATTGGCTGTCCGAGCATGCTGGGAGTTGTAGTTTTGCAACTGCTGGAGGCACCACCTGGTTGGGAAACACTGTGCAGACAGTATACCGCTGTTTCTCCAACCAGGAAGCCTCCAGCTGTTGCAAAACTACAACTCCCTGCATGCTCGGACAGCCAATGGCTGTCTGGGCATGCTGGGAGTTGTAGTTTTCCAACAGCTGGAGCCCCACCTGATAAAGAGATAGGGGTTCCCAATTGATGTACAGGCCCCCAGATATACATGATCACCTAGGTAGGGTTCCTATTTAAACAATTATACCCCCTTAAAAATATCTCTATGGACGTTTTACACTTACTGCTGCCTGTAAAGATCGCAGGACCTTGCCGGGGGATGCGCGATGCGCGGGCCGGGGGATGCGCGATGCGCGGGCCAGGGGATGCGCGGGCCAGGGGATGCGCGATGCACAATGCGCGGGCCGGGGAATGCACGATGAGCACGTCAAGTGACGTCATCCCAGGCGCCGCACGGGACGTCAGCGTCACGCCGCTGCCTATGCGTCCCGGCGTCCTGCGCTTCCTATAACGTCACGGATAGTGCACACCGCTTCAGGAAGGAGGCCGCAGGTACAATACACACGCTGCACACACATTTAAAATTCTTCCGGCATTTAGCGCTGCTTGCCCGAAGCCGGGCTAAATGCTGGAAGAATCCACCTGCCCGGTGCTCAAAACTGCATGTCCCGGGCGTCGGGCTATATAATTTCCACATCCCTGATACTACTTAGTAATTTGTAAACACTGATGGTTTGTCTGGGGAGGGGCCTTCTAACCTCTTTGTGCTTCCTGTTCCTTTAGGATCATTGGGGGCAATCTCGTGTGGTGCTGATGTGATGATTCAAGAAAACAGAATTATCAGTAAATCATAATACTCATTTTTGGATTTTTTATTTTTATATACGTTTACGCCGCTCACCGTAAAGGACCATTAACATTATATTTGATCGTTAGGACATTTACGTACCCGGCTATACCAAATATGTTTTATTTTTTTACACTTTTTGGGGGTAAAATGGGGGAAAAAGGGGCAATTTACATTTTTATTGGGGGAGGGGATTTTTCAATTTTTTTTCCTTTTTTATTTTTTCCCTTTTTAAAAAAAAAACTTTTTTTTTACACTTTTTATTTCCCCATAGGTGACTATTTATAGCAATCACTTGATTGCCAATACTGTTCAGTGCTATGCATAGGGCATAGCACTGATCAGTTTTATCGGCGATGATCTGCTCTGGTCTGCTCGATCTCAGACCAGAGAAGAAGACCCTGGGAGATGGACAGAGGAAGGTAAGGGGACCTCCGGCCGCCATGCTGGATGATCGGATCCCTGTGGCAGCGATGCGGGCGATCTGATTATCCATTTTTCTGACCGCAGTGCCGCAGATGCCGTGATCAATACAGGGGTTAATGGCGGACATAAGCGCAATCGCTCATGTCGGCCATTTCCAGCGGGTCCCTGGCTGATAGCAGCCGGGACCTGCCTTGCATGATGCGAGCACCACCCTGTTGCTCGCGATCATGTGCAGGACGTAAATGTATATCTTGGTGCGATAAGTACCACCTCACCAGGACGTACCTTTACGTCCTGTTTCGTTAAGGGGTTAAAGGGGCTTTTCTGGTGGTAAACTTTTTACCAGTAATGTCCCCAGACTGCCGAATAAAATCTTTAACTTGCCTTCCTCTGCCCCCTCCCGAGCAGCAGGTAGAAAGTGGGACCCAGGCCTGTTACATGACACTGCACTCAGCATATTACCAGCTAAGCGGGACATTGCTGCGGTCGACGATAAGCTGACTGCAGTGTGACACGTTGTGCTCCAGACTGTGGAAGAAGACTGGCCCAAAGACAGAAGACCGATATCAATGCACCAGGGGAACAGTGGAAGTGGTGGAGTCTGTTATTTAACTTTTTTCAGCCCAGGCACAATGGATGGATAAAAAGTTTCAGCGGAGTTCTCCTTTAACCTGTCATAGCCACGGCCGGGACCACTGGCTAATAGCGAAATGACTAACCCTTTAGACGTGCGCAAAGTTGAACGCCGCGTCTAAAGTGAAAGTAAAACGATGCCGGTTAGTTCAGGGGGCTGTTTGGGATGTCCGCGGTGAAATCGCGGCATCCCGAACAGCTCAGACACAGCAGAAGGGTCCCTTACCTTGCCTCCTGGTGTCCGATCGCCGAATGACTGCTCAGTGCCTGAGATCTAGGCATGAGCAGTCAAGTGGCATAATCATTGATCAATGGTTTCCTATGAGAAACCATTGAACAATGTAAAAGATCAGTGTGTGCAGTGTTATAGTCCCCTATGGGAGCTATAACATTGCAAAAAAAAAAGTGAATAAAGATCATTTAACCCCTTCCCTAATAAAAGTTTGAAGCGCCCCCCTTTTCCCATAAAAAAAAAGTGTAAATAAAAATAAACATGTAGTATCGCCGTGTGCGGAAATGTCCGAATTATAAAAATATATCATTAATTAAACCGCACGGTCAATGGCGTACGTGCAAAAAAATTCAAAGTCCAAAATTGTGTATTTTTGGTCACTTTTTAAATCATGAAAAAATGAATAAAAAGCTATCAATAAGTCCGATCAATACAAAAATGGCACCGCTAAAAACTTCAAATCACGGCGCAAAAAATGAGCCCTCATACCACCCCGTACGCAGAAAAATAAAGTTATAGGGGTCAGAAGATGACAATTTTAAACATATACATTTTCCTGCATGTAGTTATGATTTTTTCCAGAAGTACAACAAAATCAAACCTATATAAGTAGGATATCATTTTAATCGTATGGACGTATAGAGTAAAGAGAAGGCATAATTTTTACCGAAAAATTTACTGTGTAGAAACGGAAGGCCCCAAATGTTACAAAATAGCGTTTTTGTTTTTTTTTTTGTTTTTTTTTCAATTTTGTCTCACAACGATTTTTTTTTTTCCGTTTCGCCGTAGATTTTTGGGTAAAATTACATTACAAAGTAGAATTGGTTGCTCAAAAAATAAGCCATCATATGGATTTTTGGGTGCAAAATTGAGAGTTATGATTTTTTAAAGGTAAGGAGGAAAAAATGAAAATGCAAAAACTGAAACCCCCCCCGGTCCTTAAGGGGTTAATAACAGGTTTACATGGACTTTATGGCAGCAGTGGTTCTTCTGTGACATTAAGGGAGTATAAAACAGTCTCTAAGCAGTTATCAACAAAAAAAATATAAAAAAAAAGGGCAGAAATTTACTTAGTCTCTGACAACCATTCATCTGAAGGGATCAAAAATGTAGATCAAGATGAGTTGAGTGTAAGCTTAGATTCTTTCAGGTCATTGTCCAGAAGTGGGACCTTCCTCTGGTAGACCTTTTTGCCTCCCAGTAAAACTTCCAGCATACAGTCTCATGCAAATGACATTGCTCCCCAAAATATACTGTCCCACATAATATCATCGCTGTACCTCTAGCCGCCTCCAACACACAGTTTTATCATGCAAATAACATTACTCCCATTAATTTGCATAGCATTACTTTGGCTTTAAAGGGGTACTCTGCTGCTCAACGTTTGGAACAAACTGTTCCGAACGCTGGAGCCGGGAGCTCGTAACGTCATAGCCCCGCCCCCATGATGCCACGCCCCACCCCCTCAATGCAAGTCTATGGGAGGGGGCGTGACGTCACAAGCTCTCGGCTCCAGCGTTCTGAACAGTTTGTTCCAAACGCTGAGCAGCAGAGTACCCCTTTTAAAGCATTACTGTAGTTAAAAAAAAAAAAACATTTGACAGAAGTATTATTAGTTAGGATCTCAGTACAAAGACCCCCACTGATCTCCAGATATAGCTGGGAAAAACAAAGTTCCCTCCCTGGCCCTGTGTCCAGTCGATCTGATTGCAGAATTCGTCCTTCATAGACTTATATTGGGGTCCGTCTACTTTAATAAGACGAAAGCCTCCCCTAGATAGATCCAGAGATCACTGGGGGTCTCTGCGTGACTTATCAGATTTATTTATTATTATTATTTTTTTTTTTTTATTAACCACAATACTCTAATATCTTTGTACAGGTAAATTAATGGATTAGTGGTACTATTTTCTTACTATTTAGCAGTAGAATATGTACTATGTGTTCCTTCCGTGATTGTTCCTTTTACTGCCCTGAGGGATACCACCATGTCTTTCTTCAAGCTGCACGTGTTGGCTTTTATCTGTACATTTTCCTTTCTTTTCCACATAGGCTTGATGTCATCATGTACACGCTGAGGACTTTTTATCTTAGATGTTATTCCAGTATAAAATCCATTTCCACTTTAACCTCACAAGCATGTAGACAACAGCAAAGATGCCTGATCTCGCCAAGGACTGGATGCCAGGTTTTAATACTTCATGGACAAAATCAGTGCTTCCATTCAGCCCCTAAATATGATTCATCACAAGATAAAGGAGGCCACCAGATTCCTTCTCCTGCTACCAGTAATCCTGTGAAGAGTGACCAGACCAGCTCTGCAGCTGATGTGCCTGTTAATGTAGATGACACAGATCCTTTACAAGACAAGTCCATAGGTCTTGTGCAGAGGTTTAAAAAGACTTTTAAGCAGTATGGGAAAGTGATGGTCACAGTCCATGTGCTGACGTCCAGTGCATGGCTCGGAACCTTTTACTTTGCAGCCGTGAAGTAAGTAGTTGCAGTGAAATATTTTATTTTATTGACTTTTGCATTGGCTACTCTGTAATATGGCGCAGAACTGAATAAATTCAAGAACGGTACACCAAAAAATGTCTCTTGGTGCCTAACCTTTTTAGTTTTTAATTTTATTTATTATTATTATATATTTTTTTGTGAATGCTGTGGTTGCATAGTTAGTATGGTTGAATTAAAAGACAATCCGGTGATGGGCAGAAGTGTAATGAGTCAGGGAGTGTATATGAGGCATACGTGCCCCTCACCAGTCACACCCTTAACTGTATAATTCCACCCATTACCTAATATTCAGTCCGATTATTAAAATTGAGTTCACGCACATCTGTCTAATTCCCTAAATTGTCAAACAAATTATAAACCCTCATATCTCAGAACTGGAGGGCGTATCAAGAAACTTTAAACCCAGAGGACACGAAACATACATGTATGTCACTGTGCCCTGGTACTCACGTGTATGTCTCCCTACACCAGTGTTTCCCAACCAGGCTACCTCCAGGTTTTGCAAAACTACAACTCCCAGCATGCCTGGACAGCCAAAGGCTGTCCAGTCATGCTAGGAGTTGTAGTTCTGCAACATCTGGAGGCACCCTGGTTGGGAAAAACTGCCCTACACTGTGATTGTAACAAGCAGACTACTGTTAGCAATAGATTGCTATAAATAGTCCCATATGAAGAGTTAAAAAAATGTAAAAGAAAATAAAAAGTGAATAAGCCCCTCCCTCAATAAAATCGCCCTTTTTTCCATTTTACTAATACATTTTTTATATATATATATATTTTGTATCGCTGCATGTGGAAATATTCAAAGTATTGAAATATATAAAATAAACATACGCTGATAAGTTTAAATGGAAAAAAAAATACCAAAGTTCAAAATTTGTTGCTTTTTGGTAACATCACATCCCAAAATTTTTTAATTAAAACCAAAAAAAGTTACATACGTGCAAAAGTGGTACCAAGTTGTAGTAAAGATGACGGCGCAAAACATGAGCTCTCATACAGCCCAGTATAAGAAAGTTAGGCAGTAAGAAGGGGACAATTTTAAACCTAGTTTTACAAAATGTTTTTTGTTTTTTTTTTGTTTAAAAAAAAAAAAAAAAAATAGCAGTACAATAATAGAAAGGCATATGTAAAGATAGGTATCGTATTAAAGGGGTTATCCGTCCAGACATCTTATCCCCTATCCAAAGGATAGGGGATTAGATGTCTGATCATGGGGGGCCCACCGGTGGGACCCCCCACGATCTCCGTGCAGCACCCGCATTCTATGCGGGGCTGCGTCTCCAGTCTCGGCAAGCTTTGTTTCCGGGACTAGAGACGTGGTGTAATGCCACACCCCCTCGTGATATCACGCCACGCCCCTCAATTCATTTTTATGGGTGGGGCGTCACACCTCCTCCCATAGACATGATTGGGCGTGGCATGATGTCACGAGGGGTGTAGCGTTCAGTCACATCTCCGGTCCCGGAAACCAAGCTTGCCGAGACTGGAGACGCAGCCATCATAGAATGCGGGTGCTGCTCTTTGGTCAGATAACCCCTTTAATACTATTGACCCACCGAATAATGTGAACTTGTCAGTTTTACCGTAAAGTGCACTACGTAAAACAAACTATTTTTACAAAAAATTTTTGTTGCTCTGTACAATTTATGGTAACATGAAAGGTGACATTACAAAGTACCATTGATTATAGGAGTTTCTTAAATGGTGTAAAACCGGCCACTTAGCTGTTTTTGAAGACCCAGCCAACTAGGCCAGGGAGCCCTCATTCTAGAGATCTGGGACGCAAATCTATCAGACATTTACAATGAAAAATTTATGGTGGCATTTGGACAGACATTGCTCAGCATGTGTATGGCCAGTTTTAGACAATATTGATATGAGGCCTGTTTTTGTTTAATTTCACTTTTTATCCGGTTACAATTGTTTGATGTTTGCACACAGAGCGTAACTTTTACCTCATACTTCTACAAGCTAAGGATTTCCTATAATGTACCCATCAACCATGCAACTTTGAACTGTTATAATGTATCATCATGTAAAATATACAATCTTAGAGCTGGTCCCATTCACATCACTATATGGTCTTTTGTGTGGTTACAGTTTAGAATATTTTATTATATGATTAAAGGGGCTTTCTGGTGAACTAACCCTTTGTAATATCCATTGGAAGAGGGAGACAATGAAAAAAAAAATAACATCCCTTTCTCACCTTACTGACAAATAACCAATCAGTGATTAGAAATATTGGACCCTGGGGCTCAGATTTATCAAACTGTGTGAGAGAAAAACTGTGGCTTTCCCATAACAACCAATCACAGCTCAGGTTTCCTATCTTAAAGGGGTAGTCCAGTGGTGAAAAACGTATCCCCTATCCTTCGTTTCAGATAGCGGGGGGTCTGACCGCTGGGGCCCCCTGCGATCTCCTGTACGTACTGGCCAAATAGGGTGTGTTGACCCCCGCACGAAGTGGCGGCCGACACGCCCCCTCAATACAACTCTATGGCAGAGCCAGAGATTGCCGAAGGCAGCTCTCTGGCTCTGCCATACAGTTGTATTGAGAGAGCGTGTCAGCCGCCGCTTCGTGCGGTGGTCAACACGTCCCCTTCCTGCGGGCTGTCGGTGGCCCCCTACAGGAGATCGCCGGGGGCCCCAGCAGTTGGACCCCCCTCTATCTGAAACGTATCCCCTATCCTTAGGATAGGGGATAAGTTTTTTACCACTGGATATCTCCTTTAATGAGCTCTGGTAAAGTGAAAGCGGAGCTGGGATTGGTTGTTATTGAACTATCACAGTGTTTCTCTTGCACAGTTTGGTAAATCTGTCATCGTTTTGTTTATCAGTAGAATTAGACTGAAAATGAAGAGAGGTTTTAATAGACACCGCTAGATAGGGTTTCTCTCCTGTTTAAAAAGGAAAGTTGTGAAGACAAATTATAGTGACTAAGCTTTATTTAGAGGGATTGTTCCACAAAGTTTTTTGTCTAAAGCACCACAATATAAGCATGTAATCACTTTCCACTTAGTATGAAATGCCTGTTTCACATGATCTTCAAATGAATGGGGTGCCTGTTTTTAGCTGCGCCCCATTTGCTGCGTCCAGCTCTGTAACATCGCCAAGGCCGACACAAGCAACCAGAGGTGGAGTGTTGTTAATGTGCGCAAAGATTTTTCAATTGGTAATAAAAATTGTTTAGGCCAGCAGCAAATTTCTGGGTACATTGGGGGAGATTTATTAAAACTTGTGAAGTGGAAGGGTGGTGCCCATAGCAGCCAATCAGATTCCTTCTTTCACTTTTTTATTAATTAATTTTTATATATTTTTTTTAAATAAAGAGGCCTCTAAAAAAAATGAAGGAAGCAATCTGGTTGCTATGGACTGAATCACTCTACATTTACATAGGTTCCATTGCCAAAGATGCCCAAAATATCTTTGGCAGTCACATCAAGAGTGAATAAAGTGGTGTTACCTCAGGAGACAAGCAAACCCTGTTCTCATATGTACATGTCCCAGGGGTTGACCTCCTGATTATATACTTATCACCTAAAAGAGAACCTTTTCTTGTTTGGATATAGGGGGATATTGACTGATCAAGGCAGGCAGAAGACACCAGGGGCCACACTAATGGCTGGTTGTTCAGGCAATCTTAAAGGGAGAATGTTTTTTAAATCCTGGGGGGGATTTATCAAAGCTTTCTATTTCCCGTATCAATATAGACCAACCGTAAGGCCGGTCTGTTACGTGCCTAATTTATCAAAAGGCGCACGGCTTTTTGATAAATTTTGCGCACAGACTTCGGAATCTACGGTTCAGACTGTATTTAAGCCTGCTCCAGCATGGTCTGACATTTCAGCGTACTTTCGGCCAATGCGACTTTTCTCCGAAAAGTGGCTATTGATAAATTCAGCACCAATGCTTTGCTATCTAAAATAGACTAGAATGCATCATGTTCTAAAAATCCTCTAAAGCAAAAGTCGCACATATTTAGACTACAACTTTTTGAGAGACAATTTTAGATGGGAAAAAACAGCACCTTTTGATAAATACCCCCCCCCCCCCCCCCATTGTGTTCTCTTTCCGGACATGCACCTAATATACACTGCTCAAAAAAAATAAAGGGAACACTAAGATAACACATCCAAAATCTGAATGAACTAAGCGTATATACTTTTGTCTTTATATACGGTAGTTGAATGTGCTGACAACAAAATCACACACAAATTATCAATGGAAATTGTGTGTGAGACATAACAAGTATATAACACAAGTACCTAGATACAGAAGCACACAGATACATGTGGCATTACTGATTGATTTTTAACTATTGATTGACAACTGAAGTCTAGACGATTGTATCAACTCAATGGGGGAAATAAATATACTGTTTAAACCAAAACTCTCTGGTTTTGCCCATAGCAAGCAAGCAGCCAACCAACCAACCAGAGCTTGTTAAAATACAAAAGCTTAGCTGTGATTGGTTGTTATGGGCAAAGCCAGACAGTTTGCTTTACAGTCTTTATTTACTCCCCACAATATGTTCCTTTTGTAGTTCAACTGTTGATCAGGGTCATACATTTTTTTTTTTTTTTGTGTAACCATAGGCTAGGGATAGGAGCACTTCAGTGTATTTGCTGTTTGTGTCCCAAAAAAAAAAAAAAAAACTGCACAAAATCTGCAGCATGTCAAGTTAAATTTTGGATCAACTGCAGATTTATTGCAGATTTTCCTAATTTACTTCAATGGGGAAGATACAGTTTACAATAAACCCAAGTTTTGCAGATTTTACTGTGAACATTAGATGAATCTGCAACTAGACATCTTATCCCTAGAGATGAGCGAACTTACAGTAAATTCGATTCGTCACGAACTTCTCGGCTCGGCAGTTGATGACTTATCCTGCATGAATTAGTTCAGCTTTCAGGTGCTCCGGTGGGCTGGAAAAGGTGGATACAGTCCTAGGAAAGAGTCTCCTAGGACTGTATCCACCTTTTCCAGCCCACGGGAGCGCCTGAACGCTGAACTAATTTATGCAGGATAAGTCATCAGCTGCCGAGCCAAGAAGTTCGTGACGAATCGAATTTACTGTAAGTTCGCTCATCTCTACTTATCCCTATCTAAAGAATAGGGGATAAGATGTCTGATCGCGGAGGCCTGCCGCGTTCGTTTAGAGCGTCGGGTGCAGCACCGGAGGCTCGTGACGTCACGGCCACACCCCGTCAATGCAAGTCTATGGGACCATAGACTTGCATTGACGGGGTGTGGCCATGACGTCACGAGCCTCGGCCCCGCATCACCAGTCATCAGTGCACCGGATGTCTGGGGGTGCTGCAGCAGAGATCGTGGCGATCCCCAGTGGCGGGCTCCCGCGATCAGACATCTTATCCCCTATCTTATGGATAGGGATAAGATGCCTAAGGGTGCAGTACCCCTTTAATGCTTTATTTTATTTTTTTTTTTATTCTAATATCTACAATTAAAGTCTGCACCAAAATCTTCACGATTTGATGTGAAAGTGCAGCAGATTTACTGCTGTGAAAAATCTGCAGCATGCGTGGCTGTACTCTTACCGTGAGATAGCATCATATGTTATTCTTACTCATTGTGGATCTGAGACTAAACACTGAAGTGAGCTTTAATCTACATATGTGGCTGTCTGTACTTTCCAGTTATGTTGTTTCATTGAAAGTGACTTAATGTAACATTTTGGATATTGTTTATGTCTGTTCCAGTTAAGATTTGTAGCTCTGTGGTGTTTTCCACATCTGTTTCTGTTTTGGAATACAATTTCCTGTGCGGACCACACGTCAGCCGTACGCTTTGCTCCCACATAGCCAGTCTACAGCTGGAAAGCTCAGCACTTGACATCAGCGCATATTATTGTACAAGTGTTTGTTTTAGTTACCCCACAACCAGCTGGCATTATTGCCCTTTCTAGCTGCTACTGATCGCAAATGTCAGTCTAAACTTAGAGTCCTCCTTTGCATTATGTGTCCCGGGCTATTAAAGTATCAGGTCTTTTACCCTGACAGTGAATTGCGTTGTGTTTTGACTGAATCACACTATGTTTCTAACAACAGGGTATTTAAAATGTATTAAATCATCTGGTGCAAGAAAGTTAAACAGATTTGTAAATTACATCTATTTAAAAATCTTAATCCTTCCAGTACTTATCAGCAGCTGTATAATCAACAGGAAGTTCTTTTCTTTTTGAATTTCCTTTCTGTCTGACCACAGTGCTCTCTGCTGACACGTCTGTCCATGTCAAGAACTGTCCAGAGCAGGAGAGGATTTCTATGGGGATTTGCTCCTACTCTGGACAGTTCCTAAAATGCACAGAGGTGTCAGCAGAGAGCACTGTGGTCAGACAGAATGGAAATTCAAAAAGAAAAGCACTTCCTTTGGATCATACAGCAGCTGATGCATACTGGAAGGATTAAGATTTTTAAATAGAAGTAATTTACAAATCTGTTTAACTTTCTGGCACAAGTTGATAAAAAAAAAAAAAAAAAGTTTTCCAGTGGAGTACCCTTTAATGCATACGTAAAAGGCTGGATACAGCCTGGATTTATGGGCGGGGCCTGGGTGATATATATTCGCCCCCGTAGTGTTAGGGGCACGTTGGACGTTACTTTGTGCGGACGTTACATTGGTTTGAGGTTTCCTGCCAGATGTTCGGGGCCCGGGAAGCCACGGAGGCTTTGGCAGGAGAGCGAGCGGCATGGACGGCAGATAAGCGGGGGACTGCAGCGCTGCAGAGCGTACTTACGGTTGGTACAGGCGGTGGTCTAGGTTGGTGATAAGATTCGGCCCTCTCCGAACCATTTCCGCTGTGGCTGGACCGCTAGGCACGATGCATTGCCCGGAAACAGCTGCTGGATATTCACCCGCGGTCTCATGGTGCTGTCACACGGCGAAAAGATACGCGGGTGGGTACCTGCAGCGCTGCAAACATGTCATCGCTGGGTATATCAGATATATGTTGCCTGGCAATTGGGGTAGATGTGGGAGCAACTTGCAGGAACAGGTGAGGTTATGCTAATTGTGGGGCGGGTTCACCCTTCGGCCACAGCCGGCACTTGCCACCGGACCTCGCATTTGGGCTGGTATACAGGGGTTCTGACAGCTCCGCTCACATCACTGGGATTGGTTGTTTTAAATTGGCATGTGCAGTTCGATATAGTGTCATACACTTAGTGATGCGGCTAACGTTTTCCGCAACTGTATATCCTTGGTTTTCAGTTAGATACGACACGCTCATGTTACACATGATTGTTTTTTCTATAAGGTATATACGCTGATATTGTCAAGCAGTATACACGCCTGTCTTCGCACACAATATATGCTTCTTTCTCATACAGTTGCACGCTTATTACACGCTAGTATTTTCATATCGTATACTCGCTTCTATTTTTTATACAGTATACACGCTAAGATTTCATACAGCTTACACGCTGGTATTTTTCATGTAGTTTACAGGCTTACAGTATAACACTGGTATTTTCATACAGTATATACGCTGGTATTTCATACAGTATACACGCTTGTATTTTTCATATAGTTTACACGCTTGTATTTTTCATATAGTATACACGCTCGTATTTTCATATACTGTACACGCTTATATTTTTCATATAGTGTACATGCTAGTATTTTCATACAGGATACACGTTTGTATTTTCATACAGTACACACGCTTGTATTTTCATACGGTGTACACGCTTATATTTCCATACGGTATACACGCCCGTATTTTTTATACAGTATACACGCTTGTATGTTTATTCAGTATACACGCTTATATTTTAATACAGGATACACGTTTGGGGTTCAGTATACACGCTTGTATGTTTATTCAGTATACACGCTTATATTTTAATACAGGATACACGTTTGGGGTTCATACAGGTTACACGCTTTTATGTTCCATACAATATATACGCTTGTATTTCATACAGGGTACAATTTGTATTTTCTTACACTATACACGCTTGTATTTTCATTCAGTATACACGCTTGTATTTTCATTCAGTATACACGCTTGTATTTTTCATACAGGATACACTCTCGCATGTTCCAAACAGTGTATACGCTTGTATTTCATACAGTATACAAACTTGTATTTTCATGCAGTATGGATGCTGGTATTTTCATACAGTATACACTGTTGTATTTTTCATATAATTTACACGTTTGTATTTTTCTTATAATGTACACGCTCATATTTTCATATAGTGTGCACGCTTATATTTTCCATATGGTGTACACGCTAGTATTTTCATACAGGATACACGTTTGTTTTTTCATGCAGTACACACGCTTGTATTTCCGTGCGGTATACACGCTCGTATTTTTCATACAGCATGCATGCTTGTATTTTCATACAGTGTACACGTTTGTAGTTTCATACAGTATACGCGCTTGTATTCGCATACAGTATACGTGCTGGTATTTTTCATATAACGTACGCGCCTGTATTTCATGCAGCGTACACGCATGTAGTTTCATACAGTATCCACGCTTCAGTATACACGCTTGTATTCTCCATACAGTACACACGCTGATGTTTTGATACAGCTTGCACACTTTATGTTTTACAGTATACGCACTTGTATATACCTTTATGGTATGCACGCTTGTATGTCCCTTGCGGTGTGCACGCTTGTATGTCCCTTGCGGTGTGCACGCTTGTATGTCCCTTGCGGTATGCACGCTTGTGTTTCCCTTGCGGTATGCGCGCTTGGGTTTCCCTTGCGGTGTGTGCGCTTGTGTTTCCCTTGCGGTGTGCGCGCTTGTGTTTCCCTTGCGGTATACACGCTTGTGTTTCCTTTGCGGGTACGCGCTTGTGTTTCCCTTATGGTATGCACGCGTGTTTCCTTTACAGGTACACGAGTGTGTTTCCCTTGCGGTGTGCACGCGTTTATTTCCCTTGCGGTGTACACGCTTGCTTTTTCCATTACGGTATGCATGCTTGTATTTCCCATACGGTGTACACGCTGGTATTTTCCGTACGGTATACGCGCTGGTATTTCCCTCAATGCGTGGCACTCTTGTATTTTCTATACAGTATTTACGTTGTATTTTCCATACAGTTTACACGTGCGGAATTTCCATACGGGATACACGTTGGTATTTTTTCATACAGTATACACGCTGGTATTTACTATACTGTATACTCACTGGTATTCACCATATAGTATTCACGCGTGTATTTACTATGCAGTGTACGGGACGGTGGTTGCCACAGGTGTGCACACTGGGTTCATACGGCGTGCATGACTGTGTGTTCCATACAGCATGCGCACCGGTGGTTGCTATATGTTGGGCACGCTGGTATTTTGCCTTACGGTATATATGCTTGTATTTTTTCATGCAGTTTACAGGCTTAGTTTCTGTGCGGGGTAACACGTTCGTATTTTCATGGGTGACACACTTAGGTTTCCGAACGATTAACACGTTTGTGTTTCCTTAAAGTATTACACTCAGGTTCCATTGGGCAGGGCACACTCTTGTTACGCTTGTGTTCCATACGTAGTGCTCGCTTATGTTTCCATACGGTATTAAAACGCTCATGTGTCCACACGGTACAACACGCACTTGTTCCATACGTTTTAACACGATCAGTTTCTATTTAGGTCAACTCACTTGTAGGTTTCCATACGGTACAATACGCTTGTCGGGCTATAGTATAACTGGCCTTATGTTTTCATACTGTTGTTAACATAAGAGCCTATGGTAATTATATTTAGGCGGGTGTTACAAGTCTTGTTGTCATAACATGGTTACTTGCACCTACGTTATTTTCGCATATTATCATAGCATTGAACACGGTGCTATGTGTTGCCCGTTCATGGTCCAATACGGTGTACGCTGATGTTTCATGCGTTATTTTACGCTGAGGTTTTCAGGTGGAGTCGTACGTTGCTTTCTATACGTTATTATGTTGTGGTCGCCATAGGATCTTATGCGCTGATGTTGTCATATGGTATCATATGCTGATGGTTCTGTAAGATGTTCTACCCAAGTGTCATCCAGGCGGTTCCCACTAGTAAGGGTGTTACGAGGTAGACACTTGTGTTTTACGTTGTGTGTGAAGTGCTTAGGGGGCGTGGTAATATAACATTCATAGGTCCATAGATGTTTCAGTTAATTGTTGTGGCGTTGTTTCCACGCATGAGTTACTGTAGTATGGTCATTCATAGGCATTACTATGGTGTTTGGGGACTATACATGTTTATCAGAGTTTTCTCACGAGGTATTTTTTGGGACTACACATATACTATATCTTCATGGTAGAATGTCACACATAGGCAGTGGTATACCTATTACGCCTGTCACGTTTTCAGGTGGCTTTCACTGATTGGCTGTTGCTGCTGACACGACTTCAGAGCAATAGTATCACTACACATAGGCGGTTGTATACCCGTTACATCTGTCACGTTTGCAGATGGGATACACTGCTCAGCTATTGTTGCTGACAAGTCATCAGAGCAATAGTATCACTAAACATAGCTGGTTGTATACCTGTTATCCCTGTCACGTTTACAGGTGGGGTACACTGCTCAGCTATTGCTACTGACACGACATCAGAGCAATAGCACGACTACACCTAGGCGGATGTATACATCTTGTGCTTGTCTCATTGCGGGTGTGAAACGTCACTTATACAGTTGCTGATAACGATGCAGCACGATAGTGTTACCAGAAATAGGTACTTGTGGCGACTCTCCTCTTCGTAGATGGTCACGTTGATCTGTTGTTACTACTGAATAGTTTCAAGTAATGGTACTTCGATTTATAGGCGGTAGTGCACCTGTTGCCTTTGTGTCAGCAGGTGGAGTGCACTGCATAATTGTTGTTGCGGGCACGTTCTATACATTGGTTATGGTATCGTTACATTATACGTTAACTCATCGGTCGTTATGCAGGTCATTTCTTATCATAGACTGCTTGTTGAGTTTCTGTTTATCGGTATTGTTTAACTACAGTCCTTTCATGTAACTTGTCCTAATTGTTTCCTTCGGTTCGTTGGTTTTTGCCCTTTCGTCCTGGGATAAGCATGTCAGGTTATTGTGGTAGGTATCAATTAGTGAGAGCGGAATCTGTTGGCAAGAGTGACGTGGTGGTTATGCACCTTATTTAGGAGTGGTTGTGGCTTCTGGAAGCCGAAGGTTCGGCAAAGGTTTTCCCAGTTACACGGGTACGGTTCTGGTGGCTGTCATGTGTGAGCAATGGACGTGGGACAGTTGCCTCATTTCAGTAAGCATAAATACTACACTTCTTCCCTAAGAATGTTAGTGTTTTGCCCCCTTAATGTGTACCCTCGGCGGCGGCACAGGCACACCTATAGCCGCAGAATAAGTGAGGTAGGTGTTTGTCTCTTGCTCCCTTAGATGTATGCGTCAGTAGTAGGGATACATCCGCTCGTGTCAGTCAAGCTTAGTTAGGTAGGTATACGTTCTACTCGCACAGAAGGCCTTGACCATAAATACTACTACTACTACGAAAGTATTGTTTAAACAATAAGAGGTGTGAGATAAATGGAGACGGAGTGAATGCCAGACTGTAACTTTTACAGCGCTTTCTACATGTTTTAGTATCCAGATAACTACTTAAAGGGGTATTCCGGGCAGAAACATTTTATCCCCTATCTAAAAGATAAGGGCATAAGATGTCTGATCATGGGGGGCCCGCCGCTGGGACCCCCCGCAATCTCCCTGCAGCACCTGCATTCTATGCGGGAGCTGCGTCTCCAGTTTCGGAAACCTCCGGGTTTCCGGAACTGGGGACTCAACGTCACGCAATGCCCGCTCCATTCATGTCTATGGGAGGGGGCATGACGGCCATCACGCCCCCTCCCATAGACGTGAATGCAGGGGGCGTGGCATGACGTCACGCCCCCAGTCCCGGAATCCCGGAGGTTTCCGAAACTTTAGACGCAGCTCCCGCTGGGACTCCCCACGATCAGACATCTTATCCCCTATCCTTTGGATAGGGGATAAAATGTTTTTGCCCGGAATTCCCCTTTAAGGAGAACCCATCATTACTTTCATGCTGCTCGAACTAGGAATCATCCTGGTAGTCCTCAGTGGCTTCTCCCAACCCCATCTCCCTTGACTAATACATCTTTTCATGTTTGGGTATAGGGAGAGAGCGGACAATCTTGGCCGGTCAGGCAGAGACAACCAGAGGACACACTGAGGGCTGACATGGAATGATGACTGTTCCCTTTTAGGGAATGTTCACACTACGGATTGTGAACAGGATCGCCGCTTGCAGAATTCCATGAGCGGAGATTCCATTCTGGCGGTACTTCGGCGGTAGGACCGCGCTGCACTGCGCCGTCACCATTGATGGCTATGCAGTGTTCGCAGACTTCCGCACAAAGAATGAACATGTTCTTTCTTTGCGCGCAACAATTTCAGCAGCGGAATTGTCCGCCGCTGAAATTCCGCAGTGTGAACGGGTCTCGCGGAAACCCATTCACACTGATGTTTATGTTCTCAGCGCATAATTCCGTTTGCGGAATTCTGTGGGAATTACGTAGTGTGAACATACCCTAAATCATAGGATTGGTATGTGTTGGGCTTCAAATTTAAGAACTCGTGTTCTGAAAATTTTCTTTTTTCAGACCGGAAAAAAATCCCACCACTAATTCTACTGATCTCCACCAGCGTGCATCTCTCAAGCGTTATTTTGCATTTGCATAGTTTGCAACATTTGCATTGTTGCCCAACCAGTGTGCCTCCAGCTGTTGCAAAACTACAACTCCCAGCATGCTGGGTCGTTGTAGTTTTGCAACAGCTGGAGGCACACTGGTTGGGAAACACTGGCATAGTGTATGATCCCATTCTTCTAAAATAATATCTAGTAAGTGTTGCTGATCAAATTTACATGAGGTTTCATGGCCTACTAGCCCGCTATACACCTTGATATCCAGAAGAGGGCGCACAATGTCCATAACTAATGCACTTCTACACGATTCAGTGTCTGTTAGCCTCTGATTCTTTGGCCGTATTATGATACTGAACAGTGTTTAAAGTGCAAGGTATACAGAGGCATGACATTTGAAACTACTGTGTCACATAGTGTGTAAGCTTAGATAAGCTTTAGGCCATTATTCATCTTTTCATACATTTTTGGAATTGATATATTCTTATTTGCTTTTTTCTTTTTTTTCTTTTATTTTTTACAGAGGAATAAATGTCGTTCCTTTCCTGGAGTTCATTGGACTGCCTGAAAGTATAGTGAACATTCTGAAGAATTCTGAGAGCGGGAATGTACTCACAGCATATGCCTTGTATAAGGTAGGATAGTCATCTGTGTGTTTGGGTACGGGGTCGGCTTCCTTACTGTAAACATGTTCCATGTTAGACTTTACGGAATCAGACGCTGCCCACTAACTAGACATGACAAATGAATAAAGCTGTGTCACATGAAGGAATGTGTTGTGGAACGCCACCTTCAGTCACTGGCCTGCTTGGCTGTGACCTTTATTCATTCCCTTCCACAATCAAAGTTGGGATTAATGCTAACTTGCCATCAATTATCTCAGTATGTCCTTCAGTCATTCTGTGCCGTGGCCGGTACATACTAAATCCCCTTTTTGTAGTGATATATTCCTATAACAAAGCCACATTATTGCTTGCTCATTATAACACTGGCAAGTTTGACAGCCCTGTGCTAGAGGAATCATGGTGATGAGAGTCACGGCTGATGGGGGTGTAGTAGGGGATCTTTCTCCATTGTCTTTTCTTTTTCCTCACAAATATTTGACATTGACACATGCTTGTAGTGAAAGTTCCCTCTGATTGCATCATCTAGAAGCACTCCCGCATGTCAGGACCTACGCTAAAGAAAAGGAGGACAGTGGATACTCCTACTTGACATTGTATGCCTTCTTTCTGCTAACCATCTCATTCACTAGAGTTTTTTTGTTTTGTTTTATATGTAAACAAGGGTTGCTTTATCTTTTGGAGAAAACTGCTACTCAGCACCTAGAGAGGCAATGTAACACTAAAGCGTTACTGTCAATAAAAACAACTTTTGACAGGTCATTCAGATGTGTCAATAATTGTTGATCGCATCAAGTGTTACTCCTGAGACCCTCTGCCATCATGAACTATTCAGCTATTAGCGGTCTCATTGATCCATACATTTTTATTTTATATATATATATATATATATATATATATATATATATATATATATATATATATATATGATTGTCTCTCACATTTTGTTTTTACTGGCAGTCTAGTTATATTGATTATTTTAACTTGCATGTTTTTTTTTTTTTTTTTTTATTCTTTCTTTGTTCTTATTATTTCATTGCAATCGGCATTTTTTGCTACCTGCACGTTTACCTGCATTTTTCACACAGCTTTTTTTCCGGTGATCCGGAAGTGGTCATCATGTCATGTACAGTACAGACCAAAAGTTTGGACACACCTTCTCATTCAGAGTTTTCTTTATTTTCATGACTGTGAAAATTGTAGATTCACACTGAAGGTATCAAAACTACAAATGAACACGTGGAATTATAGACATAACAAAAAAGTGTGAAACAACTGATGCACAGAATTTGAAGTTGTTTCAAATATGCACAGGATACTGTATGTGTGAATAGACCCTTAGAGTGTTATGAGCCAAAACGGGTCTGCCATTCAGGACCCTGATCGGTCAGCCAGATTGAAGGGTTTCTGTCTGTATAGGTCCATTTGTTACACAGACAGTTCTGTGTGATTGAAAAAGAACATTGTAAAACGGGAACTGATCACCTGCTGTGGGGGGGGGGGGTCTCCATATTTCAGTTGGTTACTGGAGTTCCAAGAAAGGGAAATGCCTACAATAAGTTTTTTGGTGGACCTTTGTACAAGAGACTGTGTAATTTAGAAAACCCCTTTAAACCATGTATAATAAGAGGATTTGTTGTCATCATAAGGGTTTTCACAAATAGAGATACATAAGTTAAAGTAGTAGTCATGGGTCAGACATTTTGCCAAAGTTCCAGTCAGTATTCCTATTGAAGAACCCTATGGTCAGCCTCTTCCCAGACGGAAAATGCTGCTTACAGACAATGATAGTCTCATTCAACTGTGAGCAAATGGAAACTTTTAGCTTCTTTTTAAATGAACGTCTTCACCAGAGGTTCCATGAGCTGTAAACTTGGACTGCAGTTGGTATTCGAGGGACATGTCACCAAAAGAAATCTCCAATGTGTTTAAAGTCATCTACAATGAATGTAACAGCACAAGAACTTTATAGACCTCAATGTAAAACGTACCCTTAAATATTAGGTAGTAATAATACACATCTGCCTGTCTTTTTGTTTGGCAGAAAATAATGAAATTGAAGGAGACTTATCATTCTTATCAAACATATGGCTTTTATATGACAATTTTTTAAAACTTTTGCTTACATGCGACCTATTTATCACTTACAAAAGCATTTTTTAAAGCAGAAAGGTTTTCCCTTATGTCAATAGCCGAAGTTCTTTATCAACCCCTTGCTAGAGAGTGACGGGGAGGGGGGCGTAACTCATTGGGTGACACCCTGACTGGCCTTCCTGGCACTAAATTGCTGCACTCCAACTATTCCGCAACAACCCATCCACCCTCCTCAGAAATTTAAAAATATTAAAAACATACTATGCCACACCATTAATATCCGTACTCTGGAGGCTTTTTTGTTTTAATTTTGAGCCCGCATTTTGTGATGTTGGTGGGCGGAGTCTCACGTTGCTGAGGCCGGAGTTTACGTCAGTTAGAAAGACAGCGCAGCACCAACAGGCACAAAAACAATAGTGAAGCCACAAAAAAACAAAAACCATCTCTGTACGTTACCCACCCCAAAATGTACATGAAGCTGTATTACTATGGATGTTTGGTTTTTTTTAGTGCCACATATGGGTTATTTGCATAGTCTATAAAAATTCTTACACAATTATTTTGTGCCTTATTCTATTTTAGCACTACGTGTCCTAAAATTATCAAGGTGTGCAGTGTGTATTTTCAACCTTAAAATTAATAGTTATAAGTTATATAATTATAATTTTTTCTATAATTAACATTAATGTAGCAGCTTTGTTTCATGATGCAGAACCAGAACAGTTGCTAAAGTGGGTGTCAATTTCCTTTTCTGCAGACGTATGATTTCTGTAAGCCAGGTTGGACCTGGAATACACATGCGACTTTTAAATGGAGATGCAACTTTTTTTTCTTCATGAATAGCGACGATCGCATGTGATAAATACATGACCACTGCAAAGTATTAAAAAAAAATTACTAGGTGAACAGATTTCAGAAATGTGCTTTGGAATAAGCAAAAATCTAAAAGCTGCAGCATGTATAGAAAAGTCGCACGTGCGACTTTTTTTTTGCAAAAAAAAATCTACTACGGAGCTTGATAAATCTCCTTCATTGTGTTTTGTTTTTTTCTTTCCCCTTTAAGCTCCTCTTTAACTTCTGCCAGATTCCCTGCGTTCAGCTTGCAGGTGTGATTATAATCTAGGACACGGGACTAGTCTGGAACTGAGTCGTTTTTGTAGTTGCTTGCAGCTACGATATTCACCGGTTCATGCATGCTTTCCCTTATGTCTAGACGGTTAAGCAGGCTTTTCAGCTTGATCAAAGCTGCTTACCTTTTATAGTGCTTAAATTTGGTACATCCGCTCTGTGTGTTCTGTGCAAAAGTAAAAGTGCTGAAAATGAAGATTAGCTGTTAACTACCAGGGTATAGTCTACTAGATTATACTCTACATGTCCTAGAGTCTGCTGCTAGACATGTATCAAGTAAAGTGTCTATTAAAAGCTGAGCTGGAAAAAATAGCTGTTTTATACCTTTACTATACCACATTCGAAGCCAAACACCATATTGAGAGACATCCAAGCCAGATCTTTTATCTCAGACTAGCGCTACACACAACTTCTACCATGTTACAGAACAGCAGTGGTTCAGACCTTGGAGCCCAAATGTATTATATCTTGCACTTTTGTAGACCAGTGTTTCCCAACCAGTGTGCCTCCAGCTGTTGCAAAACTACAACTCCCAGCATGCCCGGACAGCTAACGACTGTCTGGGCATGCTGGGAGTTGTAGTTTTGCCACAGCTGGAGGCACACTGGTTGGGAAACACTGTTGTAGACAGTTTTAGGGTGCGTTCACACTGCGGAATCTCCTGGTGGACGCCGCCAAAGATACTTCGGCGCTAGGGCCGCGGGGCACTGAGCCGTCGCCATTGACGGCTATGCAGTGCTCGCGGAATCCACCCAAAGAATGAACATGTTCTTTCTTTGCGCAGAACAATTTCAGCAGTGGAATTGTCCGCCGCGGAAATTCCGCAGTGTGAACGGGTCTCGCGGAGACCCATTCACACTAATGTTAAGTTCACACCGTGGAATTCCGCTCGTGGAATTCCTCGGGAATTCCGTAGTGTGAACACACCCTTAAAGGGGTACCAGTTTAAATGGGTACTCCGGTGGAATTATTATTTTTTTGTTTTTGTTTTTGTTTTTTTTTAAATCAATTGGTGCCAGAAAGTTAAACAGATTTGTAAATTACTTCTATATAAAAATTTGGCCTTCCAGTACTTATTAGCAGCTGTATGCTACAGAGGTAAATCTTTTCTTTTTGAATTTCTGCTCTCTGCTGACATCTGATGCCCGTATCAGGAACTGTCCAGAGCAGGAGACAATCCCTATAGCAAACCTATGCTGCTCTGGATAGTTCCTGACACGGACAGAGGTGTCAGCAGAGAGCACTAGGGATGTCCCGATACCATTTATTTTTAAGACCGAGTACCGATACTTTAATTCTAGTACTTTCTGATACCAAGTACGAGTACTTTTATTTTAAAGGACAACTGCAGCGGTATGACACTTATCCCCTATCCACAGGATAGGGGATAAGTGTTTGATTGCGGGGGGTCCGACCGCTTGGACCCCCCGCGAGCTCCCTAACGGGGCGCAGCCATTAGCGCTCATGGTGAGCGCTAAGGCGCGTAGCGTCGACCTAGAGGTCGACGGTGACGCCCTTTGTTCTCCCCGTCCCCATACAGTTCTACGGGGGAGACGGGGAGGCACGAACGCTGCCTCCCCGTCTCTCCCATAGAGATGTATGGAGGAGGCGTGCTGGCTGCAACGTCATGCTGCGGCCGGCACGCCCCCTGCACGGGACAGCCGCGGCCCCGTACAGGAGATCACAGGGGGTCCCAGCGGTTGGACCCCCCGCGATCAAACACTTATCCCCTATCCTGTGGATAGGGGATAAGTGTTAATCACGCTACAGATGTCCTTTAAAGGAAATCTGACACCAGGGTGACCCGTGCTGATATGTGGGTCCTTGTTGTGCGCAATGGAGGCGGCTCCTGTAATATGAGCCAAGATCTCTCTCTTCTCCATTGGACAGAACAGGGAATTTGAATTGGTGGCGAGACCAATGTCTCCGGAGCGATTGTGCTGATGTTCACAAGGTGAGCAGCGATAGAAACCGGGTCACCAGCACTATCTAATACAATAAAAAGAAGAAACAGACAGGCCTCTAGGTATATATAGGTGATGAAATGGATGTGTGTGCAAAATGTGGGCTAGGTGAAGTGAGTGCAAATGTGGTGTGGAAAAATTTATATAAAATATAATAAAAAATATAATAAAGAAATAAGTAAAAAAAAAAGTGAAAATATATAATGTAAAAAAATAGAATGAATGGGTGATATAAAATAGGTGAGTGGTGAATAAGTGACAGGTGAAGAGATATCAAAATGTATAATTTAAATATATAATTAGAAAAGCTGGTTTAAACAAGTATGTTAAAATTTATTAAAATATTTCATAACGTATAAGTCCAAGCAGGGCCCTTGCTGTGGACTGTAAGCATAAATATAAAAATTAAAAAACAGGTATAAGTAGATAGGAATAATAGTACAATAAAAGCATTTATAGTTAATATTGCCACCCATAACTTGGTTGGAAAAGGTATCAGTAGTTTTAGGCAGATAGTGGATAGTTCAATAGTTAGCAGCAAGTTTGTAACAAATGAGCACCGATATTGTAGCAAGTTTGAGACAAGTTTGTATCAAGAGGTTGGTGCTGTGCTCCACTCGCCACACCGCTTGCAGGATTCTCCGGGATGCACAGCACCAACCTCTTGATACAAACTTGCTACAATATCAGTGCTCATTTGTTACAAACTTGCTGCTAACTATTGAACTATCCACTATCTGCCTAAAACTACTGATACCTTGGATTCAATTAATGGCTTTTCCAACCAAATTACAGGTGGCAGTATTAACTATAAATGATTTTATTGTACTATTATTCCTATCTATTTATACCTGTTTTTTAATTGTTATATTAATGCTTACAGTCCACAGCAAGGGTCCTGCTTGGACTTATACGTTATGAAATATTTTTATATTAATAAATTTGAACATACTTGTTTAAACAGGCTTTTCTAATTATATATTTAAATTATACATTTTGATATCTCTTCACCTTTCACATATTCACCACTCACCTATTTTACATCACCCCTTCATTCTATTTTTTTAAATTATATATTTTTTACATGATATATTTTCACTTTTTTTATTTTATTTTTTATTTACTTATTTATTTTTCTTTTATATTTTATGTAAATTTTTCTACACCACATTTGCACTCACTTCACCTAGCCCACATTTTACACACAAATCCATTTCATCACCTATATGTCTGTCTGTTTCTTCTTTTTATTGTATTGTATCTATCGGCACGGAGGGTACGTGTATCACAAGTACCTCGGTATATATTATATAGTGTGAGCCCCCCCCCAACCTTTTAATTTTAATCTACCTATAAATTCAAGTTAGTGCAGGTGACTCTGCTGTAAGATTGCCTTTAATAGTAGCTAGTATGCCCTTGTAGGTAGTATAGATAGTTGCAGACATTAGTAGCAGCCCCCCTGTAGATCGTAGCCCCTCCTTGTAGATAGCACCCCCCCCCCCCCCCGTGTCTCCCTTGTAGACAACAGCCCCCCCCCCCTCTTGTAGACAGCGGGCCCCCTCCTTGTAGACAGGAATCCACCCTTGTAGACCGCCCCCACCCCCCGGTTGTAGACAGCAGGCCCCCTCACTTTGTAGACAACAGGAACCCCCCCCCCCCCCCTTTTGTAGACAGCGCTCCCTCTTGTCCCCCTTGTAGGGAGCAGGCCCCATCCCCTTGTAGACAGCAGGCCCCCCCCCCTTGAAGACAGCAGACCCCCCCCCCCCCATTGTCCTCGAGTGTTGCCACTCCGCTGTCCTGTTCTCCCGATCGCATCATGGCATTCTATGGAGGAGCACTTTAATTAGCCGATCGGAGTCAAACGGTGACTACGGTCGGCTCATTTTTTACCCATATCCAGTTTTGTGTCCGGACCTAAAACCGTAGTATACTATGGTTTTCGGTCCGGTCACAAAACTGGATACGGGTCAAAAATGAGCCGACCGGAGTCACAGTTTGACTCCAGTCAGCTCATTAAAGTGAATGGAGTTCAGCGCTGGTTCCGGCACCTGTAGTGTAAAACCGAGATGTGAATGCAGCCTAACTTTCTTGCACCAGTTGATTAAAAAAATGTTTTCCAGTGGAGTACCCCTTTAACGTAGAGCCATCTATTTCCTCCTAGCTCCACTGCATCCATACATTTCAGTACTATGGCTGGGTATTATGACCACTAGTCTGACAACCACAAAATTACTATGTCACAGTAAGGGTATGTTCACAAGGAACACACAGGAACATTTTCAGAGTGTCCGCCTGGTAAATCATGGGCGGACATTTAGCAAATTTGCATGCTCTGTCCACTCTAGAGCCACCTCAGAAATGTGTTGTCTCTATAGAGGGCAATGCATTTCTGAGCAGAATCTGCAGGCACAATGAAAAATGTTAATTGTTTCTTTGGACTATGAAATCAGGATTTCCATGGCAGATGTTTCCGCCCTGTGCATGGTGCAGCAGAATCCCATTTGAAATCAGTGAGACTCTGCTGCAGTGGAATTTCCTAGCAGATATTTCTGTGGAATTCCGCTTGAAAATGTCACTGTGTGCACATAGCCTAAGGTGATCTTTCCTGTGCCACCAGACTTCCTGTGAACTACATTGGGGCATTTATCAATGTTTGCTTATGTATTCCTTTTTTTTGTTATTTTTTTTCTTACAATTTTTCTGCTTATGTGCTACTTATCTATCAACTGGTCTCAGTCTGTTGATAAATTTCTTTCACTTAACCCCTTAAGGACTCAGCCCATTTTGGCCTTAAGGACTCAGACAATTTAATTTTTACGTTTTCATTTTTTCCTCCTCGCCTTCTAAAAATCATAACTCTTTTATATTTTCATCCACAGACTAGTATGAGGGCTTATTTTTTGCGTGACCAGTTGTCCTTTGTAATGACATCACTCATTATATCATAAAATGTATGGCGCAACCAAAAAACACTATTTTTGTGGGGAAATTAAAACGAAAAACGCAATTTTGCTAATTTTGGAAGGTTTTGTTTTCACGCCGTACAATTTCTGGTAAAAATGACATGTGTTCTTTATTCTGAGGGTCAATACGATTAAAATGATACCCATTATTATATACTTTTATATTATTGTTGCGCTTAAAAAAAATCACAAACTTTTTAACCAAATTAGTACGTTTATAATCCCTTTATTTTGATGACCTATAACTTTTTTATTTTTCCGTATAAGTGTCAGTATGGGGGCTCATTTTATGCGCCATGATCTGTACTTTTTTTTGATACCACATTTGTATATAAAAAACTTTTAATACATTTTTTATAATTTTTTTTAATAAAATGTATTAAAAAAGTAGGAATTTTGGACTTTTTAAAAATTTTTTCGTTCACGCCGTTCACCGTACGGGATCATTAACATTTTATTTTAATAGTTCGGACATTTACGCACGCGGCGATACCAAATATGTCTATAAAAAATGTTTTTTACGCTTTTTGGGGGTAAAATAGGAAAAAACGGACGTTTTACTTTTTTATTGGGGGAGGGGATTTTTCACTTTTTTTTTACTTTTACTTTTACATTTTTTTACATTTTTTTTTACACTTGAATAGTCCCCATAGGGGACTATTCATAGCAATACCATGATTGCTAATACTGATCTGTTCTATGTATAGGACATAGAACAGATCAGTGTTATCGGTCATCTCCTGCTCTGGTCTGCTCGATCACAGACCAGAGCAGGAGACGCCGGGAGCCGCACGGAGGAAGGTGAGGGGACCTCCGTGCGGCGTTATGAATGATCGGATCCCCGCAGCAGCGCTGCGGGCGATCCGATCGTTCATTTTAATCGCGAACTCCCGCAGATGCCGGGATCTGTATTGATCCCGGCACCTGAGGGGTTAATGGCGGACGCCCGCGAGATCGCGGGCGTCGGCCATTGCCGGCGGGTCCCTGGCTGCGATTAGCAGCCGGGATCAGCCGCGCATGACACGGGCATCGCTCCGATGCCCGCGGTTATGCTTAGGACGTAAATGTACGTCCTGGTGCGTTAAGTACCACCTCACCAGGACGTACATTTACGTCCTGCGTCCTTAAGGGGTTAAGCATTTTTTTTTTTTGCTTTGGTAGTGGCTTTTTCTGCTCAGTGTCTGAGCTGGAGTAAATTTAGTATTTTTTTTTTCATGCGATACAACTTTTTTGCGTCTTTCGCAAAAGATAAATCTCTGACCACTGCACAATCAAAAAGTCGCGACTTTTTTGCGACAATTTTAAGCAACAAAATCCTACTAAATGATTTGATAAATGTCCCCCGTGATGATTACTTTATCACCTATCAGATCCCTCTCGGCTCCATCTTCCTTGTTCATCTCCATATAGACTGTAGCTAAGAGACAAAGAGCTCAGGGACAATAAGGAAGTCTATCCGCTGATCAGCTGCAGTTATATAACTAAATACCCGACTGCCTCCTGTGTGCGGATTGTGAAGTGATTCCTAACACTACTCTCTCCTGTGTGTAAGAGCTGACAGATGTGATACAGCTGCTGCTAAATCACATACAGTGATCCCTCAACTTACAATGGCCTCAACATACAATAGTTTCAACATACAATGGTCTTTTCTCGACCATTGTAACTTGAAACCTGACTCCACATACAATGTACAGACAGTCAAGATCTGTGAAACGTGTCAATGGCTTGAAGAACTGCCCAATCAGAATGGGCATTTCACTGGTAAAACCCCTGTATTACTGAAGCGTATGCACTGACTGGTGTCTGGTAGCGCCCCCTACAGTACAGGTAGGTATTACATGTTCTGTACACTTTACCTGTACCAGGGTTAGCTGCTCATTTGGACACCAGGTGAGGGTGGCTCCATGTTACTTTTTTAGGACATTGTGTGTATTGTAAAGGACCCCGAAGAAGATCCTGTCCTCTGCATAGACCAGTGTTTCCCAATCAGCGTGCCCCAATCTGTTGCAAAACTACAACTCCCAGCATGCCCGGACAGCCTTTGGCTGTCCGGGCATGCTGGGAATTGTAGTTTTACACCAACTGTAGGCTCCCTGCTTGGGAAACACTGACATAGACAGTGATTACAGCTCCCAGCAGATCTTTCTTACTTTTATATGTAAGGATTTGCTTTATCTGTATTAGTTATCTACTTATTTATCTTTAATCCTCACTTTTTCCTATTTTTGGATGACATTTTGGTGCCTTTAGAACCAATTACCAGGTTTCCATAGAGTTCTGGTCTCAACATACAATGGTTTCAACATACAATGGTCGTCCTGGAACCAATTAATATTGTAACTTGAGGGACCACTGAACAATGTAATACTCTACAGTGTGAGTGGAAAGAAGATCAATGTCACTTACTGCACTTTTAGATGTAACTCAGAGCTAATGCCGTGATAATACTCTGCCCCCACACCCTGCAAACCCAGGGGAATCATGGGAAGTTCAGCTTGCACTAGGAAACCATGTTAGAGAAGATTTAGGAATCAAGATGGCAAACAATCCATGACAATCCATTAAAACAGGTGAACACGAAGCTACACAATAGCCTGTACTTTATTATGTAAGATTACCCTATACTGCACTACATAAGTAAAACATGAGATTGGGAAAACCCCTTTTAAAGGGAATCTCTCATTACTTTAATGCACCAGGACTGGCCTTTTAAATGGAATCTGTCAGCAGCATCACTCAGCACGCCTGGTAGTATAGGTGGCGCTGATCTGAATGGTCTTTGCCTTCGCCTAGGTGCTGCTATTCATGAGGTGTCCTCACGAATTATAATATGTAAATGAAGGTCTCACTAGCACCGAGGTACACGGGTTCTTCTTCCCGGACGGTATTGTGCCTCACACCACCTAATGAATATTTACGCTCTTCCTCTTCTACATGTAACTGCTATGGGCTGAGATCCTGGAATCCAGGTGTCCTGGGAGCTGCCATTAATCGTTAATCCCAGCTCCATTGCATTGATACACGTTGAGCCTTTACTTATGGTCAGCTGTGTCATGTGATCCCAGTCTGACCATCAGTTTAGAGCCACAGCTAGAAATACACGGTAGACTGCAGTGTTATATAGGGGACCAGACTTTCTACTTTATTGTATTAATTTCTATAGATCTAACCTATTCCATAGGACTGTACAGAGATTATACATTGGTCACTGTCCCCAATAGGCTCAGTCTAACCTCAAAGTAGTCAGGACCCATCGTAGCTAGGCAACCATGTGCTAAGATTCTACACCCTTTCTGGAAAGCCTGATGCATCATGGGAATTGTAGGAACCACATCATTAAGGAAGAAGGAATTAGGATGGCCATAAATGGCTCACCTAAAAACAATTATACACGAGCCTCCATGTTATGCTATTCTTTAATAGCCTACGCTTTTTTATTTTTGGGGGTGGGGTTCCTGGGCTGAAAAAGTTAGTACTAGCTTATTATGTCTGCAATGTGTGTGTTATGTGTTTACAATGGTTATCTTGTGACTGGATTTTTTTTAATACATCATGTTTAATCTGTCACAATACGTCTCTGTTAAGCTTCTTCTGACTAACATCCTGCTGCAGGATTTCTGACAGAGGACGTGATTATTTTCCCTTGGCTCTACACAAGATACTTGGATACCTTGATAATTAGGCCTTTGTGGTAAAGGGACGATACAGCAACAGTGTCCTTTAATGAAGGGAAGATGTCAACTTTTTTCTTGCCAGTAACTATGTTTACTGCCATGAAAGAAATGTTTATTTTTATTTTTAAAAATTTCATGGGAAACTCTGGTGACTGTCATGTCTGTAGGATGAATATTAGTTCTAGCTGTTGTATCCATTTTTTTTTTTTTTTTTTAAATAAATAAAAATACTCAAGGAGCAATAGATCAATGTCAAAGAACAGATCTATGAGATTTATGTTTATGATTTTGTTATGAAATACACCTTTTGTTATGAAATTTGCCTTAAAATGTACGGCAAAATAAAATAAATGTTCTTTGGGGGGGATTGCGGAAAAAAAACACAATTTTGCAACTTTTGAATGGGGTTTCATTTTTACAGAGTGCATTTTATGGTAAAACTGACATATTATATCTATTCTATCGGTCAAAAAGATTAAAATGATACCCATATACCCATTATTAGAAATATGCAGACATCAAAAATAGGTGTGGCCCAAATTGGGGGGAAAAAGTAGTAAAGAAAGAAGAAAAAAATCCTCTAAAAAGAAATTAACACCTAATAATGAAAAATGCTACTAAACTCATAGTCAATTGAAAAACCATAAAGAAATGGAGCCATTCAAAGATAATATTACAAATATACTTTATTGAAGAAATACACAATCATAAAAATGAGGACTCACACCACAGATGGGGGACAAAAAAACAGCAAGGGTGACCCCCCCCCCCCCCACACACTAGGACTACAAAAGCTACATGAGAAAAAGTTATAACAAACACATACTTATGCACTGCTCCCAGGCCCTCGTGTATGTGTTTGTTTGTTATAACTTTTTCTCGTGTAGCTTTTGTAGTCCTAGTGGGACACTATTGCACTTCATCTTTATTTATATATATATATATATATATATTATTATATATTTTGCCATCATTGCTATGCATGCCCTGCCTCATTAGCTCCCTTCTGCGCTCTGGGGGGCACCCTTGCCGTTTTATGTCCTCCATCTGTGGTGTGAGTCCTCATTTTTATGATTGTGTATTTCTTCAATAAAGTATATTTGTAATATTATCTTTGGCTCAATTTCTATATGGTTTTTCCATATACCCATTATGTCTGTCTTGCGCTGTGTAGTTTTTATGGGTACCACTGAATGTGACTTTTTGATCACCTTTTATTCTATTTTTATGTTTTAAACAGTGAAGCTTTATTGAAAAAGCAGATTACAGGAGTCAGAGCAATAAGAAAATCAATACCCTAATATGGATAAACATAACAGTAAATATACAATAAGGTACAATATAATAGCATTCACAAGGCAATAGACAAGCAAAAGGTCCTAGGTGCTCCAGCAGTTTTAATATGATATACAGTGGCGGACATCAGGACCATGGGGGAGGATATCCGTGGGGCTCAGACCCGATAAAAACGGTCAACTGTATCACCCTGATGGCATTGAGCTTTTGATGGAGTAAATCTGCATGAGGACAGCATCAAACAAACGTGTAGGTTTCCTCCCCTGCACAGTGAGGGGGATACCAGCTGCCAGGAGAATATACTACGCCAATCTAAAAAGGCAATTGGGCATACGGAATGGTTTGGTACCAGGAAGCATAATAAAGGGTCCATAGCGAATATGCACATAGTAGTCCTCTCATCCAAAGACACATGTCCAAAAAGCCACCATAACAGGACAACTCCACTACGTATGAACATAATAAGCTCTATGTAAAATTATTAGGGATTCAACTAGGGATTTTTATTCCATTTTTGTCTGGGATGTGATGTGACCAAAATAATCAATTTTGGACTTTGGTAGTGTTTTGCATTCAGGCTGTTCTTCGTATGGAATCAGTGATGTTATATTTTAGTAATTCGACCGGTTCCGCATGCGACCAATAATACATTTTATAAATTTTTTGGTTTAAATGGGCACTGTCATCAACTTTATTTTTGGATATGTTGTAGTACTTATGTACTACAACATATCTCTAATATACTTCTATTATTTTTATGTGGTTAAATTATTTTATTTTGCTCTGTAAATCCAGCCATTAGGGGTCTCATTCCTAGTGGCCGGCTGCAGCCTGCTGTGACCTTATGTGGTCTGAATTCAGTCAGTCTACGCTCGCTCCCTGCCTGTCAGTCAGACAGGCAGGAGCGAGCGCTGTGAACGCTTGGGCTCACTGGCCTCATGCGTCGGCTGTCCCCGCCCCCGGCATGTACAGTCTGGAGGCAGCGCGCGCACTGATTTTCAGTGCTGCGCTAATGCTCTAGGACTGTACATGTCCTGTACAGGTAAGTCTCATCTGAGGTCTTATTTCACATATTATATTTTGTTTCGGTCTCTGGTCTCGGCGGTGTAGAATAGCACGGCAGGTGGGCGATGCTCCTATACTACTCCTCCCTGGATAACACTACACTGCTAAACAGGGAGAAGGAGAACCTGGAGCAGCCTGCCGTGCTATTGGCCGCTCATCTATGCGCACCTCTGACGGGAGCGCAGCATAGATGAGATAAGGGACGTTGCTCCTGCTGGGGAAGTCTGCCTGGTAAGTGAGCACACTACCAGGTAGACAAAAAGACATTTCTAAGGTAGTTTAAAAAAAAAAAACTGTTAAAGGCAGGGAGGGGTTAAGGGATAGATGGGCAATAGGCAGGGACAGAATTTTTTTTTTTTCTTTTTTACATTGTGGGAACTACTCTACTACTTTAAGAATCTGAAAAGGGGGAAGTAAATTTACATTTTTATTAAGGGGTGGGCTTTTTTATATTTTAAACATGTTTTTATTTTCTTTACACTTTTAATTCCCCATAGGGAACTTTTATGAGCCATCATTAGATTGCTAATGCTGAACAATGCCACACATAGCATAGTGATATCCAGTAGGCTCTAGAAGAAGATCACAAAGTGGACAGCACGGAGGCCTTTAAAAAGGCTTCTGGCTGCTATGAAATCTAATCAGCTCCTGCAATCACACTCTGGGGTGCCGTTCAGAGGGGTGACACACTGCTCCTGTCACAAACCTTTCAAATGATGCGATTCCAGAGGTTAAAGACAGACATCATCATGATGCCTGTGTTTGCTGCTGATAGCACCATCTATGAAGCAAGCAGAGCTCCTGTGCTAATTTCATAGCCTTACTGCACTGCATGGTGTACATGAACGGCAGGGTGCGCCAAGTACCAGCCGGCCATGGTGTTCATGTATGTCAGATGTTGCCAAGGGATTAAATCTAATTCTTGCTTCATAGGTAAAAAAAAAAATGTTCTACAGCCTCAACAGCTTGCTGTGGGAGCTCTGCTGTTTCTATACACTTGTATTGCAGCTTGTGTGATTTTCTCCTGCAAAATGCCTTTTGTGTGCTTTCCTCCCTATCTACAGCCTGTGTGAGCTGCCCTCCAAGGATTCTTTCCCATCTTTTAATATTTTAAGCTGTTGCATAACCCCCTCCCTGCTGCTGTCTCTAACAGTGATTGAGCAGAAAGGTTGTTTGTCGGACTTATCTTTTTTTTTTTGCAATGACCGCTAAGTGGTAGGAAAATTTTTATGAAGATGATTTAGAAACTTGCCTCATTGTGCATTCAGATCTAATGCTCAGGTATGAGTTGCCTTTGAGATATCCAGAGGGAGGGACATTTTGGCCATTGCACAGTATGTAAAAAAAAAAAGAAAAACATTTTACTTACATCCAGCATTCCCACAGTGCCTTTGGTGTCCTGCTCCGGTTCCCTGCCAGGGTCCTTCATGTCCAGAATCGTGATGCTTGAGCTTGGAGTGACATCGAGGTCCAAAGTGTCATACTGCCTCTCAGCCAATCCCTGGCCATGGCACCCTGACTGCGGCAATTTCCCACCTCGGCCAAGGATTGGTTGAGGGGCAGTATTACACTCTGGGCATCGATGTCACGATTTTTGACATTAATAGGATCGTGGCTAGGGACCAGAGTGGGACCTCAGAGGTACCACGGGAAAGCTTGAGGTAAAGTTTGTTTTTGTTGTTGAGATATATATATATATATATATATATATATATATATATATATATAGATATAGATATAGATATAGATATATAAATAAAATATATACTGTGCAATGGCCAAAGGACCCACATGCTGGATAACGACTTTAAGGATTCAGCACATGGTATGAAGATTAGGAACCATATATCTGTGATCCTTATCTCTTTGCATATTGTGAACATTCCATGCAAGGTTAATTTTGCATACTACTGCTACAAATCGTGGCCTGACAAATGGGTCTGATCACGCAAACTAATGGCATCATAAGAACAAGTTCTGTACCATGGTAAAGCAATATAAAGTTTAAGGGGGAGATTTATCAAAACCTGTGCAAAGGAAAAGTTGCTCAGTTGCCCAGGTGCAACCAATCAGATCGCTTCTTTCATTTTGCAGAGTCCTTGTTATAAATGAAAGAAGCAAGCTGGTTGGTTGCTATGGGCAACTGGGCAACTTTTCCTCGGGACAGGTTTTGATACATCTCCCCCTAAAAGTTTCTGTTAACAGTTAATAGTTTTTGATATTGATGTACAAGCCTTAGAATAGAATTTCACTCTATTTTTTTTATTTTATTTGAAGAGATTTTACAATAGAAATTGACCCCTACATAGAGGGGCACAACAAATGAACATTCTCCAAAAGATAGAAATACAATAGGAAAAGGTACAGCCTTAAAGGTGGTCATACACTTTCAATAGCCAAACAATCTTTCGGCCAACACTGTGAGGTACTGTGGCCAGATAACTCTGTGGTGGCTGCTGAACCCTCCCATAAGTGTGGTGGGACAATTGAAACCAAACATGCCCAACCCTTTATCTGTGGAGAGTTGGGAGGCCGCCATACACTTTAGGCAGTCAACCTGTCGGCAGGTTCGGCTGACTTTTGTCTAATGTGTATGGGTACCTTTTTAGGACATCATTCTGTATGATTTATTTTCATACAAATCAGTAATGGCAAGTTTGGAGAATATGGTGGACTGTCAGATCTTCCATGTACCTCAGATCTTCTACGTTCTTTACCCCAAATCACTGAGAATGCAGGTTAGGTTTTCTACTTCGAGAAAGAATACACGCCCTGACTGCGTTCACAAAGTGTAAGGTGTCATCAAACAGTGTTCTGAATCTTGAAGGAAACTGATGAGGGAGCGAAGAGGGCAAATTATGTAACCGATTCATTCTCCAGAAGCATACTGGACAGAGATTTAAGGAGTCCGCTAGGGTGGAGAGGGAGGGGAAACTCCCATTACAATACAGAAATTTAGGTGCACTACTGTGTCAGATGTATACAATGACATTGACTAATCCCTCAACACTGATGTTAAAATTGAGACATTCGCCAGTGTATCCTTATATTAAGGACACACCAGAGCCCGCACACCAACGCCAAAGTTTATCAGATGGCACGGGACCTAACGCTAACCTACCTGTGCGTGAAAAGCAAAAACCAGGGGCCAGTGGGCAATTACAGAAGCATTAGGCCGACATGCAGCCTGCTCCCAGTTCCCTCCAGCGTGACTAAGCACACATACAATGGAAGGGGGGAGAGAGGCTACAAGCCCCACCCAAGTTGGCTGATATAGGTGCATGGCCTCACAGGTGCAACCTTAATGCTGCCTGGAAAATGTTCAAGGCGCGTTAACACATGGAGTTTACACACCTCCAAGTATAAATTTTCAAACAACAACAAAAAACGTGGTCTCAAATGGCTGGAGGTGCTCAACCCCAAATGCAGTTGTGCATTTATACTGGGGGAGCAGATCCTGCCCTTGTAGTCCATTGCTAGGGGTGATCCCCAGCATAAAAATGCATACAATGGAGGATGCCTGCAGTGGGCTACAAGTGCTGAGGGATTAGCCAATGTCATTGTATACATCTACCTCAGTAGTGCACCTAAATTTCTGTATTGTATTATTCTAATTGTTACACATCCACACCGTTTATCTGGTGTAGGATTCTATTGTGGCACTTGTAGTCCACTGCAGGCATCCTCCATTGTATGCATTTTTATGCTGGGGACCACCCCTAGCAACAGACTACAAGGGCAGGATCTGCTCCCCCAGCATAAATGCACAACCGCATTTGGGGTTGAGCACCTCCAGCCATTTGAGACCACGTTTTTTGTTGTTGTTTGAAACTCCCATTAATAAGGAAAGTCTTGGCCTTCCCAGACTGAAACTGTTGTTCAGATCGTGTCATTAAAGGGGTATTCCACTGCTCAGCGTTTGGAACAAACTGTTCTGAATGCTGTAGCCGGCGCCGGGAGCTCGTGATGCTATGCCCCGCCCCTTATGTCACACCCCACCCCCTCCATGCAAGTCTATGGGAGGGGGCATGACAGCCACCATGCCCCCTCCCATAGACTTGCATGGAGGGGGCATGATGTCAAGAGGGGGCAGGGCTATGATGTCACGAGCTCCCTGCGCCGGATACAGCGTTTGGAACAGTTTGTACCAAACACTGAGCAGCGGAGAGTACCCCTTTATGGCCTGGGGTTTTTAAGCAAGAAAACAGTGGAGAGCAGCATGAAGGAAGGTCTTGGGATAGAACTTTGTCACAAGTTTTTATGGTTGGGTGGATCGCAGGGTGGGTCCTGTTTTGAAATAACAGTGACTATTTAAATATTGAGCACTGAACCATGTGAAGATTCTTTCAAGTCAGGTTTTTAATATTTTACCAACGGGAATCCAGTCTTCATAATCTCTACCAATGATGGGGCCATGGCTTTCATGCGAGAACATAGGCCCAGATTTATGAACCTGCCTGAAACAAAAACACAGTTTAGCTTTCATATCTTAATTAGCGTAAAATAAAAGCTTAAAGTGTACCTGTCAGATCCCACAAAAAAACTAAACTGTTATGTTACTCAGTACCTCATCTTGATCATGTACATGTAATTTTTATGTATCTATCACAATATTTCTAAAAAATAAATAGCATATTAACAGTGCTTAATATCTTTTCCATCTTGTCAAAGGGAGAGAGCGTGTCCCTCTCTTGCCTGCAATGTGATGACTCCTCCCCCTCCCTCTGCTGACTAGCTGCTCTCGGGAGCCAGGCAACCCTGCATTGTAACCCTTTCCTCTCAGGATTTTTGCTGTACACTCACAGACATACACACACACAATGATTATCGGAGATTGCCTGTACTCTACCACCAAAGACAAGATGGTGAGTGTAGAACATCTTCCTATGTCATTCATGTGTGTCATGCATAGGCAGTCCTATAATGCTGGGACTTGTAGTTTTGGAATAGTTGGAGGTACAGTGTTTGGGTAACTCTTTTTTGCAGCAGTGTTTCCTACAGCTTTTGCAAAACTACAACTCCCAGCATGCCCAGACATCCTTTGACTGTCCAGGCATGCTTGGAGATTTAGTTTTGCAACAGCTGGAGGCACATGTTTGGTAAAACTCTGTGTTACAGCAGTGTTGCTGCAGGCTGTGTTCCTCCTGCAGCCTTGTCAATCGCATGTCCATGACCGTTGGACACACTCAGGCTGCTGTGTGACTCATCAGTGTCCCAGGAGGTATGGGGACCCCCCCCTAGTGTGGGATTTTCAAGTTTTCTTTAACAAAATTTGATTTTTATTTTTATTTTAAGTATATTATAAAAACTATTGTTTTGCCAAGATGTACAACAATGTATCTGACAGTGCCAATTTTACTGTTATTGGCTGCTATGGGAAAAACCAGAAAGTTTTGGTTTCAGGCAGATTGATAAATCTTTGCTTACACAGGCATAATGATTTATGTGCACAAGCAGATGTGCTGACACTGCAGCTACACCCAAATACACTTGAACAGGACTGAGCTGCAGTATTAAGTTCAGCTACAACTGTATGTATAAGGCTGTGTCTGTATAAATATAGAAGGAGCTGCTTCTTCATTGTGCTGGTCAGTGGGGAGGCCCAGAAGTAGGAGCCCTGTATGATCGAATATTGATGGCCACCCTCTTTAACAACTACAGTTTACTTTACTCCAGAGAGTTTTTCCATTAGCTGAACTAGGGTTGGCTATCAAATTACTATTTACTATATTATTCGAGTTAGAAGCATTAGATCTTGCCATATATAACGCTTGGCAACACATAATACAGTATATGTTAAAATCTTTATACCTACTATCCCGTAGGATGTTTTTGCCCGCAAAATGGTGAGGATATGAAGTTTCCTTAAGTACTCCCCTGGGGGGGAGCTATACTTAGTCCCGGAGCTCTGGCCATAGTGACGCCACATCTTCGGGGTTGGTGGCTCATCAGAAGGAGCAGAGCGGTGGCGCAGGACATCATTCACGCTGAGGGGCGTCCCTACGACCAGAGCGACGGTACTAGGAAAGTATAGCTCCCTGTCCAGGGGACTACTTACGGGGAGGCAGGGATGACTTACAAAATTCATATCCTTACCATCCCTAGGGGCAGAAATGTTCTCCGGGGATGGTGAGGATGACGATTTTACCATATACTGTATAATGCTTGGCAAGCATTATATATGGTAAAGTCTACTGCTTGATTCCCTTTTAGTATTATTAATAAACCATGTGATGTCCATTTATTTTATTTATAGTCAAAGGATTTGTAGATAAAGGTAAATATTTCCACTGCCACAATGGATTTGTATACGTTTACGTCTCCTACTGATTGTTACTGCCAAAGCAGATGGCCTGTCAAACCCTACAATCCATAATGTGCATAAGTTACAAGATGACTTGGATAGACTAAGTGTCTGGGCATCCACTTGGCAAATGAGGTTCAATGTGGATAAATGTAAAGTTATGCATCTGGGTACTAATAACCTGCATGCATCGTATGTCTTAGGGGGGATTAAACTGGCAGAGTCACTGGTAGAGAAGGATCTGGGTGTACTTGTAGATCACAGACTACAGAATAGCATGCAATGTCAGGCTGCTGCTTCCAAAGCCGGCAGGATATTGTCATGTATCAAAAGAGGCATGGACTCAAGGGACAGGGACATAATACTCCCCCTTTATAAAGCATTGGTACGGCCTCACCTGGAATATGCTGTTCAGTTTTGGTCACCTGTCCATAAAAGGGACACTGCGGAGTTGGAAAGGGTGCAGAGACGCGCGACTAAACTAATATGGGGCATGGAACATCTTAGCTATGAGGAGCGATTAAAGGAGTTACAATTGTTTAGTCTTGAGAAGAGACGTTTAAGGGGGGATATGATAAACGTATATAAGTATATTAATGGCCCATACAAAAAATATGGAGAAAAACTGTTCCAGGTTAAACCCCCCCAAAGGACGAGGGGGCACTCCCTCCGTCTGGAGAAAAAAAAGTTTAGTCTCAAGGGGCGACACGCCTTCTTTACCGTGAGGACTGTGAATTTATGGAACGGTCTACCTCAGGAACTGGTCACAGCAGGAACAACTAACAGCTTTAAAACAGGATTAGATACATTCCTGGAACAAAATAAGATTAATGCTTATGAAGAAATATAAAATCTCATCCCTTCCCCAATATCGCGCCACACCCCTACCCCTTAATTCCCTGGTTGAACTTGATGGACATATGTCTTTTTTCGACCGTACTAACTATGTAACTATGTAACTATGATCCAGCTTACAGTGCAGAACCTGTCAATCCCAAAACCGCTACAAATAGACCTACGAAAGACTGACACTCGACTTATCCAACACAATGCTTTATTGGTTACAAAATCATTACATAAGAGAAGCCCTCCATTTCTAAAATGACCCACCCTTAAAATAAACCAACCCCAAAACAAAAAAGGTGTGGGGCACCCACAAGAATACCCACAGCATAATCTGTCAACAAATAGGCGTCATGCTATCTGCCTATTTTCTACATGGTATTATGCCATAATCTCATCATATAGTCATATTTACCTGATTGGAACATACTGTGGACAATGTAAATGCACCAACCACCATTTCAACACGTTCCAACTCTTGTCAGGAAAATTGAAACATGTAGAAGTGGTGATGGGATCCATTCACAGAGTCCACAGTATGTCCCAAGTAGCTACAGGGCAGTACCCCAAATACACCTCCAAAACGACCATGCTAAAAATAAGGCTGAGGTTAAAGGTAATGGACAAGCATGTTTTTAGATGTAATCCCTATGGATTATCTGTTGGGCATCCTCAGATCGGAAGGTGGGGGAGCACAAGGTCTCGAACATCCACCAGCTCTGTGATGTCTTTGTTGAAGAGGACTCCAGTGGCAACCAGTAAAGCTCTGGTAAATTCCATACCCAAGAGGCTTAAGGCAGTACTGGAAATTATTGGTGGCCACACAAAAATATTGACACTTTGGGCACAATTTGGACATTTCCACTTAGGGGTTTACTCACTTTTGTTGCCAAGGTATAAGTATTAATGGCTGTGCCGCAGCAACATCAACCCCATAAGCCTTTATAGCAAGGAAGATCCTAGTGTAGTCACTGGACTATAACCTTCTTTGACAAAGCAATATAATCGCAGGCAGCAAGGAATCCTTTGGCGGGCTGCATGCGGGATGTGGTAAAAGCATGGTCTAAAGCTTCCCTGGGCATATGGAAAAAAATGCATTTCTAGGTTATTTGGAAATATTCTTGTGGAAAACAGAGCATGGTGATTGATTGATTGATTATTGGTGTTTTGAACATTCTTTTACATGGTGGGAATGTGGTTCATACATTGAAGTATTAGCCCAAATTACTGCACAGTATAGATCCAGTCAGTTTGCTACTTGCTTTTTGTACTTTACATCACTTTATTTTGTTTAAGGCGTCTTTTATGCCTTTAACCTACTTGTAGATTAGTGCAGCTATGACCTGCAAGCATGTCCATCTGAGTGTATTCTTGCTTAATACATGGCCCATCTATCTACTATTATCCATTCAACACTACTGGATATTTGAACTTCATCCTAAGAGATCAGTGTTTTGTGACAACAGCGGGAAGATTAGGATTGACAGTTGTGTTAATCGGGCACAAAGAGCATTCTTATCGTCTTTTTTTTTTTTTTCCTGAGTATCTCTATAGGAATCAATGTCTTCTATTTTCCATTTTGTTTTCATTCTAGAATGTAAGAAAACAATGAAAATTACATGGGTGCGAAGTCATTCTTGCACACCATTCACACTTCTACTTTATGTAGTATAGTGACTTGTGTAGTTTGTTCTCCAGTGATGCAAACTGCGTTTTATTTTTCCATTGGTTCAATTTAAAGGTGTTCTCCGGTGCTTAAACATCTTATCCCCTATCCAAAGGATAAGGGATAAGATGCCTGATCGCAGGAGTCCCGCAGCTGGGGACCCCCGGGATCATGCACGTGGCACCCCGTTTGTAATCAGTGCCCGGAGCGTGTTTGCTCCGGGTCTGATTAAGGTCGACCGCAGGGCGGGCGGCGTGTGACGTCACGCCTCCACCCCCTTGTGACATCACGCTCCGCCCCTCAATGCAAGCCTACGGGAGGGGGCGTGATAGCTATATCGCCCCCTCCTGTCGGCTTGCATTGAGGGGCAGAGCGTGACGTCACACGGGGGTGGAGGCGTGACGTCACACACCGCCGGCCCTGCGGTCGCCGGTAATCAGTCCCGGAGAGAACGCGCTCCGGGCACTGATTACAAACGGGGTGCCGCGTGCATGATCCCGCGATCAGGCATCTTATCCCCTATCCTTTGGATAGGGGATAAGATGTTTAAGCACCGGAGTACCCCTTTAATGGTCTTTTGTTTAATGCAGGAGGAACACTGTGTTGGTTGAATTGTATAAACAGTGCAAATGTAGGTAAAAGTGCAGAAATCACTAATCAATATCTTTTTATTTATTTTTTTCAGATTGCAACCCCAGTCCGATATACTGTAACATTAGGAGGGACTTCTATTAGTGTTAAATATCTCCGGAAATATGGTTACTTGTCCACTCCACCATTGGTAAAAGACTATATACAGGACAAAATGGAGGAGACAAAAGGACGTTTTAGTGAGAAAATGGAAGTAACAAGAGACATGATCAGTGAAAAGATGGAAGAAACAAAAGATAGACTCTCTGAAAAGCTACAAGAAACCAAAGAATCTTTGACTTTTAGGAAAAAGAAGGAGGAATGAAATGGTGTCATGTAAACAATTCCTGGAATTGTGCACAGAAAACTGCATTGGTTTTTATCCAGTCTTGCTATTTGACATTTGCATAGAGTTGCTGTACAAGACCTCATTCCTAGAAATCATATATATTACATGTTAACCTTGTCTATGGCTTTTGCAGTTATTGGCACGTCTTAATATCAGTGTAGACGTAATATTAGAAGCTTTTCATTGAAATCCAGTATAAATGTTTAATGTCTCATTCTGCATCAAGTTGTAATACCACTGCAGGTGAGCTTCTAAAATATTCCTTTATGTCCGCCCTGACTATAAATGTGGATCATGGTTTCTACTGTATGCAGAGAAAAAAAGGTTTCTTCTCTTCAAGTTAAAGGGGTACTCTGCCATCTCATCTCCTATCCAAATGATAGGAGATAAGATGTCTGATCGCTAAGGTCCCACAGCTGGGACACCCACGATCTCTGTGTAGCACCTGGCGTTTGTTTAGAATGCTGAGTGCGGGCAGTGGGGGGGGGGGTGGGGGGTGTTAAGTCACGTCACACCACGCCCTCTCAATGAAAATCTATGGGAGGGGACGTGGCTGCCGCTATGCCCCCTCCCATAGACTTGCATTGAGGGGGCGTGCATATGACATCACGAGGGGCATGGTTGTGACGACCCCGCCGCCCGCTCCAAGTGTTCAGAACAAAATGTTCCCAACGATGGGGCAGCAGAGTACCCCTTTTAAAGGGGTATTCCCGGGGAAAACCTTTTTTTTTTTTTTTTTTTTTTTTTTAAATCAACTGGTGCCAGAAAGTTAAACAGATTTGTAAAACACTTTTATGAAAAAAATCTTAATCCTTCCAGTACTTTTTAGGGGCTGTATACTAAAGAGAAATCCCCAAAAAAAAATAGATTTCCTCTGATGTACTGACCACAGTGCTCTCTGCTGACCTCTGCTGTCCTCTGCTGTCCATTTTAGGGACTGTCCAAAGTAGGAGAAAATCCCCATAGCAAACATATGCTGCTCTGGACAGTTCCTAAAATGGACAGCAGAGGTCAGCAGAGAGCATTGTGGTCATGACATCAGAGGAAATGCATTTCTTTTTTGGATTTCTCTTTAGTATACAGCCCCTAAAAAATACTGGAAGGATTAAGATTTTTTAATAGAAGTGATTTACAAATCTGTTTAATTTTCTGGCACCAGTTGATTTTAAGTTTTCCACGGGAGTACCTCTTTAAAGGGGTCAAGAGTAAGCAGTTAAGAGTTTTAAACCAGGAAAGTGTTGGATACAGCTGGTTATATAATCATCATAGGTGACGTATCGCCTGTACTATCCCTATGCCAGTATCATAGTGTTTCCTAATATTCCAAATAATCCAGTATAGTGTCACCCACTAATCTGTAAAAACTGTTTGTCATCATTTTTCCAATGTGCCTGGCAGTCTAAAAGAAAACATCTCCTAGATAGCTATAATATTATTCACCTCTGCTGAATGCCAAATGTTCCATATCAAACACTGACTAGTTTAGAAAATTCTAGAACGGCTACGGAGGTGCAGTAACCTGTAGTAACAGATACATCTTTTACTTATTTATACAGCAAAACCAGATTGGGACAGAGTTTTATCTCCACCATATATTTGTACATAATGGCCTTTATGTTTGAGAAGACCAGCTCCTTAAAATAACATTTTTCAATGCAATTTTGGGTGGTCTCGAAGGTGTTATACTGTATATGGTGTGTCATACTGTTAAGGAAAAAGTCCTCCTATCTGGCCTTTTATACTTTTATACTTTTTGGCATAGCATGGTAATATTTGCATGTAACTGTCCCATTCACCTAAATGGAAATTTCATGTGTTTGGAACTTTTTTTTTTTTTTATTGTAGAAATTTCTGAAACAAAGCTGCCACTGCAAAAAAAGATAAAAATAGTAACAATGATCTGGGCTGCCAAGCTTTGAATGATTTGATTTTTGTTATACATTTTATTAAGTATAAGTTTATGGCTTACATAATTTTTTTTTTACCTTTTGAACAATGTATAATAATTTTTTTTTTCTCATACTCATTGTGATGCCATGAAATTTAAAACAAATGGTAAGAAAGTGCCCAAGACTTGTTGATACTTCATTGTGGCACACATTTGTAGGTACTATATCTATTTAATATGGGTACACATAGTTGTTTTCCATTCAACGATCTCCATCTTTCAGTACAATTGACTAGTACCATTTGATCACCAAGGTGTTTGATATATTTCCTCCAAGGTGTTAAGGCCCAGTTAATCCCTGCTAAGGCCCCCTTTATATGAGCCGATTGTCGTCTGAATTTGTAGGAACCCTTATCCTTAAAAATTGGCCTGTGTGAAAGAGTCTGTGAACAAAAAGTGCTTGTTTATCAGCCAATGGGATCTTTTGTGTAGTCATTTAAATCCTTATCAGCCTCACATCACCCTGTGTAAATAGAGAAAGGGCTGAGGAAATTAGGAAAATAAAGAGGGACTCAATCAGTCTAGTGGTTGTTCCTGCAGACCGTCCTACAATTGATTGAGCCGTGTGATGGCTTAAAGTTAAATCTGCACCAATCTCATTGGTTGGCGCTCATTATCGCCACCAATACAGCCAACAGCCCATATAAAAGGGCCTTTGAACTCTATGGTAATTGTTCTTTTGGGAGAGGTGTGTCTACATTTCCTTTGTTCTAAATCTGAGATGCTGGTTCTCGTTCTATGAAAATCATATTGTTAACATGATTTTTGTTGATTAAAATACTATACCAATACCAAGTTTTTAGTGTTTGTTCTTCTGATTATTTATATAGCACTGTCTTTGTTGCTGTTAGACATGAGTCAAGAGGAAGTTGTCACGTCCCTTCCAATAGGCTTGCATTGAGGGGGCGGAGTGTGATGTCACACAGGGGCGGGACCATGATGTCACATGGCTCCGGCCCCCGTGATCGCCAGTAATCAGACCCGGAGCAAACGGGGTGCTACGTGCAAGATCACGGGGGTCCTCAGCAGCAGGACCCCCGCGATCAGGCATCTTATCCCCTATACTTTGGATAGGGGATAAGGTGTCTTAGCGCCGGAGTACCCCTTTAATTAAGCGCAGTGGGCCAACACCAGCAGATGACATGGCTCCCCAAATCATAGTAATTGGGGGGTGGGGGGGGCTTTGGAGTTTTCATGAGCTGTAAGCCATAATCATCACAATTATGGCAAATCACAGCTGGAACTATCTTGCTTTGCATGTAATGAATCTCTCATATATATTATCACCTTTTAAGTTGTATTACTGAAATAAATGAACTTCAAATTTTCACCTGTATATACCAGATATGTCCAACCCTAGAAGATTTTGCATTGATTTACTTCAACAACTTATTCCCTGGTTGAACTTGATGGACATATGTCTTTTTTCGACCGTACTAACTATGTAACTATGTAACTATGTAACAAGAATTAATTATGGCTTTAAAGAGGTATTCCAGGATTTTTTCTTGTATTTGACTATGCTACAGGGGCTGTAAAGTTAGTGTAATTCATAATAAAGTGTATATATAAACCTATAACTAGCACCCAATAAGAATCCAAAAATATAAAGTCAAAAAATGAAAATACTTTATTTAGAACAGTTCAATATACACAATATGGGACCCACCCAATTAAAACAACCCACCCTGTGTCATAATAAAGTGTGTTTACCTGTGTTTGATGGCTGGTCTCGCAATTCTTATGTGATGTTTATTTTTAGCAGCATTTAAAATGAGTGTCATCTCAGGCTTTTCCCAGGTGGCAGCGTGGCCCTAGATATTGTATCACTAGTCAGGTGTTGAAATAGAGCATTGCAGTGCTTTAATAGGTGGAGTGACCTCTGGGTGGGAGGGGGCTCATTTTTGACAGGGCTGAAGGGAATTGTAGTTTCAATCACAGCATACATGGAAGGGCGCTCAGCTGTGCTGCAATGGGTGAGGAGACTGTGTGGGAGGGAGAAAGTTGACAAGGGATCCTGGGAATTGTAGGGAATAAACTCCAACAGGAAATGGCCATTTGACAAAAAGAAAGCATAGTGTTATGGTGGACTCCCAACACAGCTCTTTAGCCCCCACAGATCCTTTCTAAGCATGTCCATTACTATCTGGCAGGTAAGAATTAAAGTCACCTTAGTTGGATAACCTTTTTATCATTTGGTAGCTAATAGCCTTCCGGCTTGTCCAATGGATCTTTAGCAAAGTTCAGACGGTCTCCATTATAGTCTATGAAGCCCATGTCCTGCAATAATTCGGAAAACCCCAAGCCATAGGGCGCTGCTGCTTGCCCTTTCTAAAGATCTGTGTGGGTCTTCGCACAGAGACCCATATAAATTCAAACTTTTTACATGTTTGCATGTCTCAAGTTCTTCTAAATGCCAGTAACGTTGATTACCTTGACTGGAGCAAGAAAGGAGAGCAAACACAAGGCAGTCTGCATGGGAGAATCATATAGGCGGTGTAGAAGCTCACACAGAAAGCTGCACAGGCTGTAGAAGAAAGTCAGCTTATTTTATATAAAGATCTATGGGGGACATTGTTTTAATAATTAAAAAAAGAAATTGTTTTCTAAAGTGTACATAGTCTTTAAGTCATCTATTTAATATATTTATTTTAGTAATATCACACAAAGATATAATAGTATCACACATATCCACCGGGTTGAAGTAAATGGGGTTGAGCTGAACTACCATACACAACATGAGGACAGGTGTGGTGCTGTTTTAGAAAAAAACAGCGGTGTCTTCCTAATCCAGAACAACCTCTTTGAGCAGTCCCTAAGAGTCCTAATTGTTTGCATTAGTTATTATTATCTCTACTGGTAGGTGTCCTGGTTCCTATCTGAACAGCAGAGATTGCCAGGCTTATTTGAATGGATATTTTGTGAGCTTGTGCAGAATAACCAAAATACTGTATAATGACTATAGTTAAAAAATGTTATGAAATTTCAATTTTTAGTGTCTTATGTCTTTTCCAAAAAGCTGACAACCTGTGGAGATATAATAATGGCTGGATGGATTGTCAAAATACAAATCTGCCCATTAATGCAATAATCCATCCTTTCTCTACTGTGCCTGCTTAACTTGGCAGGGAATTGGCAGAACATTGTCACCCAGGTTTCCCAGAACTAGATAATTCCATTTCCAACAGCTTGAATAGATCATTCTCCTTAGCTGAAGGCCAACAAAATCATGCCAGTATAAAACTAGAGGTGCTTCTAAACTATATTTCAGCAACTTAGTTGTAATCGTAATAATGTAACCGTTTATACTGTAGAATAACAATTGACAAGTATTCACTGCATATGTCAGAAAAAAATCTACATTCAAATATGGATTTCTGTTTTATAAAGGTTTCATTTGTGCCGAAATGTACGAGAAACAAGAGAAGTTATTTGTATATTGGCAGCAAAGCTGTTTTCATAAAGGTTAATAGAGAGATGTGCACATATACAGCCATTCATCCTATACCTGGATACAGCTTCTTCCAGTTTCCTCAATAGGCAGGTTGAGAAACCCTCAATTCTTAGAGTACCTGTCACCAAACTAAACTTTTAATATATTGTGCCTTATGTAATTATAAGACACTTTCCTATTTACTTGCTGCTTAAAGGGGTATTCCAGGGAAAAACTTTTCTTTATATATCAACTGGCTTTCAGTACTTATGAGCTTCTGAAGTTAAGGTTGTTGTTTTCTGTCTAAGTGCTCTCTGATGACACGTGTCTCGGGAACTGCCCAGTTTAGAAGAGGTTTGCTATGAGGATTTGCTTCTAAACTGGGTCGGTTCCCGAGACACGTGTCATCAGAGAGCACTTAGACAGAAAAGAACAACCTTAACTTCAGAAGCTCATAAGTACTGAAAGGATTAAGATTTTTTAATAGAAGTAATTTACAAATCTGTTTAACTTTCTGGAGCCAATTGAGATATATATACGTTTTTTTTCCTGGATAACCCCTTTACATTCTCAACCTTTATAAATTTTTTATGTGATTGAAAAAACGGCCACTAGGTGGCTCTGTTCTGTCCCCTGCACAAGTCAAACAGTTAGTATGGTCTCCACCCAGACTTCCAGAAGTCCAAAATCAGGAAGTGTGTGCGGGGCATGGCGAGGCCCAGCTCTTGCAGGCTTCCTGCTGGGGAACGCCCACTTTCTCCTGCCGGTAGCTCAGACAATGGGAGCAAAGGGAACTGTATGATACAGAGATTTTTAAAACTCAGATTTTTTTTTTTTAGGGCAGGAGGGGTGTTCGGAATAGTTATTGAATATAATCTGAGTTAGTTTAGAAAATCTGGTTTGATGACAGGTTCTCTTTTTAAAGATGGGACATGCAGCTATCAGACATTATGGCATATCCTGCACATATTCCATGCATGTCCAAGATAGGAATACCCCTTCCAAGCTTAAAAAAATACCCTGGAAATGAAATGGTTATTATCTGTAGTAACTGGAAAACAATAATATAGATTAAGAAAACTACATAAACCGATAAATACAATATTTTATTCTTTTCATGATGATTATAAAAGATCTGTGCATGACACCTATACACACAGAATAAAGGAAGAATAAGTGATAAAGAACACATAAATATGCATCGCTGCATATGTGACTTTGTTTCCTTACAAATTAGACCTAAGGGAAATATAAATCCTGCACAGAAATAGGGAATAGACATTATACGAAATATTATACACAACCCCTGCACGTGAAGCAATGCCCACATTGTAACAGGGCTGGGGCACGAATACCAACTGTCATTACATGGAGTGACATCATTCATTTCTCCACATTCTTGGACCTCCACACTGGTATCCCCCCTGAGGGATGAATTGTCTCCAGCTTTCATAGATTGAAGACAGTGAATAATACCCTTCTGCGTGTTTCTAGCCCACATCCCACTTCACTTCCAATAGCGTAGCTCATTCACTTGAAGAAGGAATTTATCTGAACAGTTGCATTTGAACCTGGGGTTGACTAGTTCAAGACATGTATCAAAATAGGTTGGACACAGGCCAAGGACTAGACGTGCTGGAATGACTGAATCCAAAATGGAATGGATGGGACCTACTGGGTACAAACTTAATCATTTTATGTGGCAATAGCTGGGATGACTGTTCTATAGGCTGATGCGAGTACATTTGTTAGTCTTTTCAACATCCTACCTTTTGTTAATTTGATTAATTTGATCTTTTGTTTGCATCATTTATCTACTCTTCACTCTTCTATAAACTAATGGTAATAATACAACTAATAAGCTAGTTAGTAAATCAAGTGTTAACTATTCATTACAGGAAATCTAAAATATAGCCAGAAAAAGTACTGATGGAATTGTGTATGATTATGATGGAATCGTGATGATCCTGGTGTGAAATGCCTAAATAGTGAGTATGATTATTCCTCATTTGGGGTTGTAGCTCTTCCATCTGAATATTAAGCAGGCAGCTCGCCAGTGTAAATTCCTAAACTGCAGAAAAAAATAAATAAAAGGGTAAAATCTGTTGCATATAGTTTTTCTAGCTCTTTTATAGAAAACCCTTTTTCGATAAAATGACCCTTAAAATACAATATGACAGTGTTTTTTTTGGTTTGCCTTCAGTCGCACATTCACGTTTTAGTATTCAGTATTGTAAGCGTAGGATATGTGTGCAATTAAAGGGGTTATCCAGGAAAAAACTTTATATATATATATACCGTATTTTTTGCCATATAAGACGCACTTTTTCTTCCCCAAAACTGGGGGGAAAAAGTTGGTGCATCTTATACGGCGAATACACCCCTATCGCGGCGGTTCCTGCGGCCATCAACGGCCGGGACCCGCGGCTAAAACAGGACATCACCGATCGCGGTGATGCCCTGTATTAACCCTTCAGACGCGGTGATCAAAGCTGACCGCCGCGTCTGAAGGGAAAGTGACTCTAACCCGGCTGTTCGGGACCACCACGATTTCACCACAGCGGTCCCGAACAGCCCGACTGAATAGCCGGGTTAGTGCTTACAAGACACCGGGAGGGACCTTACCTGCCTCCTCTGTGTATTCTCCGTTCAGGGATCCCCTGTATGGCCGGGGCGCTCTCCTTTCTCGTCATCACGTCGTCGCGTACGTGCGTAACGACGGCGACGGAGAGCGAGGATACCCGGCCGGCAGCAGAGACGTTCCAGAGCGACGGGGACACGGCAACAGCGATGGAGCGACATCCAGGGCAGCGGTGACGGGTCCGGAGTGGCGGGGACACGTGAGTATTACCTCCTCCTGCAGTGGTCTTCAATCTGTGGACCTCCAGATGTTGCAAAACTACAACTCCCAGCATGCCCGGACAGCCAACGGCTGTCCGGGCATTCTGGGAGTTGTAGTTTTGCAACATCTGGAGGTCCGCAGGTTGAAGACCACTATTGGGTTCAAAATATATATTTTTTTTATATATATATAGCATTACAGAGGGCTCTTCAAGAAAAAAAAACCATATATATATATATATATATATATATATATATACACACAACTGGCTCCAGAAAGTTACAGATTGATTTGTAAATTATTTCTATTAAAAAAAATCTTAATTCTTTCAGTACTTTCAGAGCTGCTGAAGTGTTCTTTTCTGTCTAATTGCTCTCTGATGACACCTGTCTCGGGAACTGTCCAGAGTAGGAGCAAATCCCCATAGCAAACCTCTTCTACTCTGTGCAGTTCCCGAGACAAGCAGAGATGTCAGCAGAGAGCACTGTTGCTAGACAGAAAAGAACAACTCAACTTCAGCAGCTGATAATTATTAGAAAGATAAAGATTTTTTTAAAGAAGTAATTTACAAATCTGTTCAACTTTCTGGAGCCAGTTGATATAGAAAAAAAATAAAAATTCCTGGAAGAGCCCTCTGTAATGATATATATATTATATTTCTATTATATATAATATTACATACACACACTCAAAGTCCCCATTCCAGGACACAGCACCAATCACGAGATCCGGTTATGTGCAGACTAAAATACTTTATTGCATCAGAGAATACAAAGGCCCACTAGCCGAAACGTTGCATTTGTATTCTCTGATGCAATAAAGTATTTCAGCCTGCACTTAACCAGACCTCGTGATCGGTGCTGTGTCCTGGAATGGGGACTTTGTATCTGTGCTGATTCTACTACACTTTGGAATATATATACCGTATTTATCGGCGTATAACACGCACTTTTTAGGCTAAAATTTTTAGCCTAAAGTCTAAGTGCGTGTTATATGCCGATACCGCCCCAGGAAAGGCAGGGGGAGAGAGGCCGTCGCTGCCCGCTTCTCTCCCCCTGCCTTCCCTGGGGTCTAGAGCCCTGCTGCCGGCCCTTCTCACCCCCTGGCTATCGGCGCCGCTGCCCGTTCTGTCCCCCTGACTATCGGTACCGGCGCCGATAGCCAGGGGGAGAGAAGGGGCAGCGGCACCCATTGCCGGCGCCGCTGCCCCGTTGCCTCCCCCCATCCCCGGTGGCATAATTACCTGGGTCGGGTCCGCGCTGCTGCAGGCCTCCGGCGTGCGTCCCCTTCGTCGTTGCTATGAGCTGCACGGCGCACGACGTCAGTGCGCCGCGCCGTGCATAGCAACGACGCAGGGGACGCACGCCGGAGGCCTGCAGCAGCGCGGACCCGACCCAGGTAATTATGCCACCGGGGATGGGGGGAGGCAACGGGGCAGCGGCGCCGGCAATGGGTGCCGCTGCCCCTTCTCTCCCCCTGGCTGTCGGCGCCGCTTCTCTCCCCCTGGCTATCGGCGCCGGCACCGATAGTCAGGGGGACAGAACGGACAGCGGCGCCGATAGCCAGGGGGAGAGAAGGGCCGGCAGCAGGGCTCTAGACCCCAGGAAAGGCAGGGGGAGAGAAGCGGGCAGCGACGGCCTCTCTCCCCCTGCCTTTCCTGGGGATGTATCGGGGTATACACGCGCACACACGCACCCTCATTTTACCATGGATATTTGGGTAAAAAACTTTTTTTACCCAAATATCCTTGGTAAAATGAGGGTGCGTGTTATAGACCGGTGCGTGGTATACCCTGATAAATACCGTGTATATATATATATATATATATATATATATATACACACACACACACACACACACACCACACCACACCACACCACACCCCACCCCACCCCACCCCACCCCACCAAAAAGGAACAATGGGTGCCAGCGATCCAAACCCAATTACGGTTCACTTTAGATAAGCAGATACCAGTGCAGCACTCCAGGATTTGTGAAATAAAGTTTATTCTGCCCATGTCAGCAGCAACATTTCAATTAATCAATAGAATCTTTTTCAAGCAGAGTGATACACAGTATTATGGGGCATTTTATGCCGAGATAAGTGATTACAACTAGAGATAAGTGAACTTCCAGTATTTCGATTCGTCACAAACTTCTCGGCTCGGCAGTTACTGACTTTAACCTGTATAAATGAGTTCAGCTTTCAGTTGCTCCGGTGGGCTGGAGACTCTCTCCTAGGACTGTATCCCCCTTTTCCAGCCCACTGGAGAACCCGAAAGCTGAATTCATTTATGCAGGTTAAAGTCAGCAACCGCCGAGCCGAGAAGTGTTCGGAGCTCAATATTCCGAACGCTGGCCAGTGGAGTACCCCTTTAATTCTGATGAGATACTGCAGCATGACCTGAAGAGGGCTGTGAACACAAGGGGTCCCAGAAATAATGATGCACTGAAACACATTTCCATGTATGAATGGTCCAAAATTCCTTAACATACACAGGAAATGTTTGGTGGAAGAGATTGCTGCTAAAGAGAAACCTACAAAATATTTCATTCAAGGGTTTACTTACTTTTTCCCCCTGCACTGTGGATGTTTACTGGTTGCTGTGGGAAGCTAGTCAACTTTTCCTCTGCACAGGTTTTCATAAATTTCCCTCAAAGTCCTAGATCTTGTGACTACTGCTGAATGTGTTCTTCGTACCCATGGCAGTAAAGTGGGTTCCACCTGCATAGGACAAAGACTAAACATCCTGGCTAGTCTTGTATGCTTTATGGGAGAATAATGTAGCAACACATAATAAAGCTGATTAAGACCCATTACTCTAATCAGGAGTCAGGGTGCTTTTGAGTGCCACGCACGGACCCAGAGCAGGGAGGAGGCCCACCCAGCCCAGGCGCTCTTGCTACTGGAGAACCCAGGACACTTGTTCCAGATCCCCAGAAAAGCAGAGGTTGCTTTCAGCTGTATGTGAACACGAACATACAGCTTAAAGCTGCCTTTCAGGGTGATCTGCAGGACCTGTAGGTTTTCTGGGAGGAGACCTGTGACCTCCACCCCCATGCAGTGCAGGAGCCAATGACGTTACTCATCGGCACCTGTACTGTGGAGAGAAAAAAAAAGGCATCCAGCCTGTGCTGCTGAGAAGATCCCTGCGTGTGTAATTAGTTAAGTATAAGTAGTTTATTTTTTATAACATCCTGGCATCAGGAGAGGGTGATGTGGGGTACCGTTGACTACCTACCTTGCTACCGACCTACTTACTTGGCTAGCTACCTGTATACCTAGCTACCTACCCGGATACCCACCTACATATCTACTTGGCTATATAGATAGCTACCTACCTATATAAATAGCTACTTACCTACCTAGATAGGCAGCCAGGTAGGTAGGTGGCCAAGAAGCTATCTACCTTCTTTCCTGGCTACATCCCTACCTAAAACAATGACTATAAAACACACCAGACAATTTATATATAATTCAAGACTAATCTTTATTGAGAACACGAAAAAAAACATTTAAAAGGGCAACAACAATCAGAATAGTCTGACTACTGCGAAGGACATAAAAATCAATGAAGATACATACATTAAAGTGTCAAGTGCAATCTATATCCACCAGTAAGTAGCATTATTACATAGATACTACAGAATACGCACTTCATTACATCTGATATCACACTGCTTCCTCAGGGAAGCCTAACAGTGAAACTGCGTTGGGGGCTGATGTGCTGCGAGGGTATGTGTGAGGGGCTTGGTCATGGCTCTGCTGATATGTTGTGGAAAAGTGCTTTGTATTTTGCTTCCTAGCGGATCCCTGACAAGGTGTATTTTTAGGCCCTATTGTTTCACATCTTGTTGGATCCTTATATTTCTCCAACCTTTCAGCTGATTAACCCCTTAAGGACCAAGCGTTTTTCTGTTTTTGCACTTTAGTTTTTTCCTCCTTACCTTTTAAAAATCATAACCTTTTCAGTTTTGCACCTAAAAAACCATATGAGGGCTTTTTTTTGCCCCGCCAATTCTACTTTGTAATGACAGCAGTCATTTTATCCAAAAATCTACAGCAAAACGGGAAAAAATCATTGTACCACAACATAGAAAAAAAACGCCATTTTGTAAATTTTGGGGGCTTCCGTTTCTACGCAGTACATTTTTCATTAAAAATTACACCTTATCATTATTCTGTAGGTCCATACGATTAAAATGATACCCTACTTATATAGGTTTGATTTTGTCGTACTTCTGGAAAAAATCATAACTACATGCAGGAAAATTAATACATTTAAAATTGTCATCTTCTGACCCCTATAACTTTTTATTTTTTTCACATACAGGGATGTTTGAGGGCTCATATTTTGCACCGTGATCTGAAGTTTTTATTGTACCATTTTTGTTTTGATCAGACGTTTCGATCGCTTTTTATAAATTTTTTTATGGTATAAAAAGTGAAAAAAAATATGCTATTTTGGATTTTTTGCACATAAGCCATTGACCGTGCGCTTTAATTAACAATATATTTTTAGAGTTCAGACATTTACGCACGCAGCGATACCATATATGTTTATTTTTATTATGTTTATATATTTTTTATATGAAATTTGGGAAAAGGGGGTGATTTAGCCCCTTAACCCCTTAAGGACCGGGGGGTTTTCCGTTTTTGCATTTTCGTTTTTTGCTCCTTGCCTTTAAAAAAATCATAACTCTTTAAATTTTGCACCTAAAAATCCATATGATTGCTTATTTTTTGCCCCATCAATTCTACTTTGTAACACTGCACACACTTATCGTTATCATTGATCACTGGTTTCTCATAGGAAACCAGTGATCGATGATTCTGCCGCTTGACTGCTCATGCCTGGATCTCAGGCACTGAGCAGTCATTCGGCGATCGGACAGCGAGGAGGCAGGTAGGGGCCCTCCCGCTGTCCTATAAGCTGTTCGGGATGCCGCGATTTCACCGCGGCTATCCCGAACAGCCCACTGAGTTAACCGACATGGTTTCACTTTCGCTTTTAGCCGCGCGGCTCAGCTCTGAGCGCGTGGCTAAAGGGTTAATAGCACGCGGCGCCGCGATCGGCGCTGCACGCTATTAGCGGCGGGTCCCGGCTTCACTATGACGCCGGGCCCGCCGTAATATATCACGGGAGCAGGACCAAGGACGTACCTGTACATCCTTGGTCCTTAAGGGGTTAAGGACCAAGGGTTTTTCTGTTTTTGCATTTTCGTTTTTTCCTCCTTGCCTTTAAAAAATTATAACTCTTTCAATTTTGCACCTAAAAATCCATATGATGGCTTATTTTTTGCGCCACCAATTCTACTTTGTAATGACCTCAGTCATTTTGCCCAAAAAGCTACGGTGAAACTAAAAAAAATTATTGTGAGACAAAATTGAAAAAAACGAAAAACGCTGTTTTGGAATTTTTGGGGGCTTCCGTTTCTACGCAGTAAATTTTTTTGGTAAAAATGACACCTTATCTTCATTCTGTAGGTCCATACGATTAAAATGATACCCTACTTCTATAGGTTTGATTTTGTCGTACTTCTGGAAAAAATCATAACTACATGCAGGAAAATTAATACATTTAAAATTGTCATCTTCTGACCCCTATAACTTTTTTATTTTTCTGTGTATGGGGCGGTATGAGGGCTCATTTTTTGCGCCGTGATCTGAAGTTTTTAGCGGAACCATTTTTGCATTGATAGGACTTATCATTTTTTCATGATATAAAAAGTGACCAAAAATGCACTATTTTGGACTTTGGAATTTTTTTGCGCGTACGCCATTGACCATGCGGTTTGATTAACAATATATTTTTATAATTCGGACATTTCCGCACGCGGTGATACCATATATGTTTATTTTTATTTGCACTGTTTTGTTTTGTTTTTTATGGGAAAAGGGGGGTGATTCAAACTTTTAATAGGGAAGGGGTTAAATGATTTTTATTCACCTTTTTTTTTCACCTTTTTTTTGCAGTGTTATAGCTCCCATAGGGACCTATAACACTGCACACACTGATCTTTCACATTGATCACTGGTTTCTCATAAGAAACCAGTGATCGATGATTCTGTCGCTTGACTGCACATGCCTGGATCTCAGGCACTGAGCAGTCATTCGGCGATCGGACAGCGAGGAGGCAGGTAGGGACCCTCCTGCTATCCTGTAAGCTGTTCGGGATGCCGCGATTTTGCCGCGGCTATCCCGAACAGCCCACTGAGCTAACAGGCATACTTTCACTTTCACTTTAGACGCAGCGTTCAACTTTGAACGCCGCGTCTAAAGGGTTAATAGCGCGCGGCACTGCGAGCAATGCCACACACTATTAGCCACGGGTCCCGGCCCGGGCCAACCCGCTATGACGCTTGATCGGGAGCGGACACATGACGTTCCAGTATGTCATGTGTCCTTAAGGGGTTAAACTTTTAATGAGGAAGGGGTTAATGTTTGTGTTTTTAAACTTTTTCTTTTTTTTTACATTTTTAGTCCCCTTAGGGGACTTTTAGGAGGAATCATTTGATTCCTCATACAGATCAATGTGGTTCCATAAAACCACACTGATCAGTATGCCCTGCGCTCGATTGATTAAGCCTGCCAACCACCCCCACTGGACCACCAGGGACGGGATAAAGGCACCTTTAGACGCCGCTGTCAGCTTTGACAGCGACGATCTAAAGGGTTAATAGCCAGCCCCTGTGATCGCCGCATGTTGGCTATTAACACCGGCCCCCAGCTGAAGGAATCAGCTGGGGGCCGGCCGGTATGACGCGGGCTTGAGTCAGGAGCCTGTGCCATACCCCGTTAACGGGACATGGACGAGTATAGATGTCCATGGTCATTAACAGGTTAAGTGAATATGTTTTTTAGCCAGTCCTGGCACACTTTGAGATCATGTTATGTTTGATCCCTTATATATTGATGTAAAGGTGTGATATTTGATGTAATGAAGTGTGCATTCTGTAGTATCTATGTTATGCTACTTACTGGTGGCCCTATAGATTGCACTGGACACTTTAATGTATGTATCTTCATTGATTTTTATGTCCCTCACAGTAGTCAGATTATTCTGATTGTTGTACTTTTAAATGTTTTTATTCATGTTCTCCATAAAGATTAATCTTGATTTATGAATATATTGTCTGGTGTGATTTATAGGCATTTTTGTATGGCACACTAGACTTTGGCCCAAATATTTTGGATTACATACCTACCTACCAACATATTTACGTACTGGAGGGGGTGGTGAGATTGAACTACCTGAGGATGTATTATCCTATGGGGGACCTTTTAGATGGTGAAATATATGCCATGCGTGCTACATACAAAATATTAAAAACTGGCCTGCCCATGAAGCTAGACGGAAAGATTTCAATGTAAGGCAGAGGCAACAACACATTGCACCAAATGTTCTATTTCTAAAGTGCATCGACTGTTTATTAATGACGTTTTATACAGAGGGATCATGGAGAGAAGCGTGCTTGGGCCGTGAAGAAATCAGCAATAGTTAGAGACTCAAGGTGTCATAATTGAGGTTGAGCAGAGCCAGGTTTTGGAACAACAGTATTCGTACATGTCAAGGATTCAAAATGATATATGTGGTGCAATAGGGAGTGAGGCAAAAGAATAACAAGAAATGCAATCCAGGTCTGAAGTTCAAGTTCAAATAGCTATAGCAGAGCAACAGCAAGCCTAATTGGGGCACATGGCAGTAAGGTCAGTGTGTATGTGTCACATCCCTGCTAGTCCTGCCATGAGAAACCTGTCACAAAAGAACAAAGATCCAACATATACAGGTTAGACACAGCATTACCAGCTTCCAAAAATGTACATATATAGTTACCCAGGTTCTAAATAATACATTTACTTTGTCCTATTAATACCACCATACATTTCCAAACAAACAGCAGTAGACAGCAATCTACACTGTCCAACTAAGGCTCCATTTACATCTAACGATCATCTATTTCACCGTATACATTGGAATACCAGCACAAAGGTATGTTGACATAAATCATAGTGTAGCCACAGTGGGCCATTTAGTTTATTACCTGAACATAATTTACTAATGATTACACAGTTAGCTTTATGATTTATAGTTTTATGAGACTTTTATTTGAGGAATGTCAATGAATTGTAGACTACAAATTGAGTTCCACAAAAATAAAAGTTTATGGGGGAGATTTATCAAAACCTGTATAGAGGAAAAGTTCTCCATAGCAACTAGTCAGATCGCTTCTTTCATTTTTGAAAATGCCTGTGAAAAATGAAAGAAGCGATCTGATTGGTTGCTATGGGCAACTGGGCAACTTTTCCTCTACACAAGTTTTGATAAATCTCCCCCTATGTTCTATAGTAGTAGACTAAGGGCCCTATTACATGGCCAAAAGCATGGTTTGAATGGGTGGTGATCTTAATAGAGCCTATTACATGGATTATGCGGAGAGGACTTCTGAATCTTAAGTGCAGCCTTTTGCCTCTATCATCCATCGGCTGCACATGCCCGGGAGATATGCATTCATTAAGTGATGATTTTTTTTTTTTTTTTTGACTGGTCAAAACAACATGATTATAATCACCTGGTGTAATAGGGCCCTAACAGTGCTCAGGGCTGGGGTTCCTAAGTCTGTCAGTTCTTCTGTATCAACAAATGAATCCCTGCTGTGAACCTAAGGCGGTAAAGGCCCCTGGGGCACCTGCCCCTTCAACCCTTCATATAATTTGGTCTTGTTTTACTCTCTATCAAAAGACAGTTATGATGCTTATTGTGTTGTATTCCCAATGAGAAAAGGGTGCCATAGAGCCGTGACTTGTTTCATCCTATATTTATACATTGAAAATGTGTGTGTGCGCGTGCGCGCGCGCTGTTGCTGTCTTCTTCTTTACAACTCATGAAGAATGCCATGTATCCTGCATTGTAAACGATTTATTCAAGATAAGAAAGGGTTTCAGTCCTGTTTTTTATATGTCAAGTATTCCATTATGTAATCTGGACTCATTGGAATAATTGCACCAACCTGCACCAATTGTATCTCCACAGAGGCAAGACATTATTAGCCTCTAGTTAGGCTGGAAGTAAAAGCAACAGGTTAATAACAGAGAGCGATTCTTGGAAATTCCCCATAAATTCTATTATTTATCATTCAGGCCATGTGGGAGCTAAGGAACAGCAAAATCTTTTGTTAATAAAATCATGCGGCGGAAGCAAACACTATGAAAAAGACTGGAATACATTCAACTTGGCTGTTTTAAAATGTGCATTTTAATTAAAATGTAAAATGGTGCGGCCGAACATAACGGTAATGAGAGATGTGTAATGAATTTTAGCAGAACAAATTCTCATTAAAACACATGAAGCAAGAGCCTCCTAAGTGTTGGGGATATGGAATTCCAAATAACAACTGGAACCACTGGGAGTTTGGAGCTGGGACATGGGGGGTTTCTGCTCCTCTTAGCGCTGCTGCTAATTATTAATCTTTATACATGGAAGCAGTAGATAGAGGCCCAGAAAGACAATCTAATTCATTGCTTGACCTTAGTAGCTCTTCATAACAATTTACCAGGCTCAGGTCATTAAAGTGTACCTGTCATTTGCAAAAACTTTTTATATAAATGTAGATATTATATGTATATTTGTAATATACATTGGTTAAAAAAAATCTGTATATTTTTGAGTAAAAAAAAAAATAAAGGTTCCCCCACCAGCCATTACCTATGTGTCTTTGTGAGGAGACTAAATATAGGAAGTGTGGGCGGGACAAGCAGGGCTCTGTGCACTGAGGACAATCAGGACTCTGTACACTGAGGACAAGCAGGGCTCTGCGCATTGAGGACAATCAGGGCTCTGTACACCGAGGACAAGCGGGGCTCTGTACACCGAGGACAAGCGGGGCTCTGCGCATTGAGGACAAGCAGCGCTCTGCACACTGAGGACAAGCGGGGCTCTGTACACTGAGGACAAGCGGGGCTGTGTACACTGAGGACAAGCGAGGCTCTGTACACTGAGGACAAGCGGGGCTCTGTACACTGAGGACAAGCGGGGCTCTGTGCACTGAGGACAAGCGGGGATCTGTACACTGAGAACAAGCGGGGCTCTGTGCAGTAAGGATGAGCTGGGCTCTGTACACTGAGGACAAGCGGGGCTCTGTACAGTGAGGACTAGCTGGGCTCTGTACACTGAGGACAAGCGGGGCTCTGCGCATTGAGGACAAGCAGCGCTGTGCATACTGAGGACAAGCAGGGCTCTGTACACTGAGGACAAGCGGGACTCTGTACACTGAGGACAAGCGAGGCTCTGTGCAGTGAGGACGAGCTGGGCTCTGTACACTGAGGACAAGCAGGGTTCTGTACACTGAGGACAAGCGGGGCTCTGTGCAGTGAGGACAAGCAGGGCTCTGTGCAGTGAGGACAAGCAGGGCTCTGTGCACTGAGGCTCTATGACACACCCCTGGCTCACACAGCAGGATGATTGACAAGCCAGGAGCCTGCACAGAGCCTTGCTTGTCCTGCTCACACTTCTTGTATTTTGTCCCGGCCAAGAAACACAGGCAATAACTGCAGGGACAAGACAGCATTTTCCCTGTTAACTAATGGAGAAATCTGACAAAATGTGAGCAAGGACCAAGGAAACAAAATGACAGTCATGGGTTAACACATACAAGCCGCCATTCACATTGCTTATTAAAGAGGTTCTCTGGTGGAAAACTAATTTTTTTAAATCAACTGGTGGCAAAAAGTTAAACAGATTTGTAAATTAAGAAGAAAAAAAGGGGTTGGTGCAACTCATTATTTACTACTGTCCGAGGTATCGGGGCAATCACTTATACCCAAAGTGATTAAATAATCTAAATATGTTGTGCAAAAATAGCCCAAACCTCAAGGATAGTAGTTTTAAAAACAAACAAACAAACAAAAAAAAAAAAAAGCTGTGACAGCCACTGAGGAAGGGGTCTAGAGTTATTTGCCTGAGTACCCCAAAAACGCGTTTAGCCTATGACCACATAGAACCCACTGTAAGCCGACAGTACTAGCTGCTTTGAGTTCAGAATTTATACAATTTGCTATTGTCACCTACCTCCTGCCATCCATCTACTTGGAGATCCGCTTGCTGTGAGATCCTCCGTGTCGTCCTGTCTCTGCTGCCAACAGAGATCCTGCAACCCATCTTCCAACATCCACTTCCATAATCACCACCCTGGCTGACGTCAGACGCCGGGTGCCACGAGGAGCGTTACTGTGTGGCAAAACATTGCATCCAGCGCAGTCTGGACCAGCCACATTCAGCGCCTGCCAGCGCTAACCAGCGGGAGCATTGCGTGGACTTAAGCATCACAGCACGATACCATCACCAGGAACAGGTAATATTTAATCACTATTGCTATAACTTTTATGGACATTCAACCAACATTATTTCACTATACACAGACTGTTTAGTATCCGGACGTTCAGTAGCTGAATTTAGTAATTCACTGTATGTTTTATACGGTAAATTTTTTACATTGATTTTGCCATTGCATATTTTAGATGTTATATTTGCCATTTCTTTTTCCTCCCACAAGGGCCCTATGATTCTTATATATCTAATAAAATATCTGTTTAATTGAAGCACAGTATTGAAAATATTTTTTACCCTTTTTTTTTTAAACTACTATCCTTGAGGTTTGGGCTATTTTTGCACAACATATATAGATTTATAAATTACTTCTATTAAAAATGTTTACCGTAATCCTTCCAGTACTTCTCAGCTGCTGTATGCTTCAGAGGTTCTTTTCTGTCTGACCACAGTGCTCTCTGCTGACACCTCTGTCCATGTCGGGAACTGTCCAGAGCAGGAGAGGTTTGCTATGGGGATATGCTTCTAATCTGGACAGTTCCTGACACGAACAGAAGGGCCACACCTAGACTCTGTAGCAGGGCAAACATGTTTAATGGAGTGATGAATCATGCGTCTTTATCTGGCAGTCTGATGGGTCAGTCTGGGTTTGGTGAATGCCAGGAGAATTTCGATTCCCTGGCTGCACATAACGCCAGCTGTAAAGTTTTGCAACTTTAATAAAATTATTAAAAATTTAGTTGTATCTGCAGCTGCTATACTGTGGCCTGGAGAAAAAAAAGTTAAAGGGGTACTCCGGTGGAAAACTATTTTTTATTTTTTTTTAAATCAACTGGTGCCAGAAAGTTTAACAGATTTGTAAATTTCTTCTATTAAAAATCTTAATCCTTCCAGTATCAGCAGTTGTAAACTCCAGAGGAATTTCTTTTCTGTCTGACCACAGTGCTCTCTGCTGACACCTCTGTCCATTTCAGGAACTGTTCAGAGCAGGATAGGTTCGCTATTGGGATTTGTTTGTACTCTGGACAGTTCCTGACATGAACAGAGGTGTCAGCAGAGAGCACTGTGGTCAGCCAGAAAAGGAATTCAACAAGAAGTATGGAATATACAGTAGCTGATAAGTACTGAAAGAATTAAGATTTTTAAATGGAAGTAAATTACAAATCTGTTAAACTTTCTGGCACCAGTTGATTTAAAAAAAAAAAAAAACTATTTCCACCGGAGTACCCCTTTAGGTTTCCCCCCTTTGGTTAAATCCACATGGGTCACAACTGCTACAAAATGCCTAATGAAATTAATTAAGAATTTTCTATGTTTCTGTGTATAGGGGTGAGATCCACAAGTCTGTAATAAAATCTGCATGTAATGCGTGCAGTTTTTATTGCATATTTGTTACTGATTGGCATAAAAGATACATTTGGAAACACCCTAATCTGGCCCCATGTAATGTCAGTACAGTTTTAATTCTTTTATTGATTTGTCTTTTTAACATTTTTTTTTTTTTTTTTTTAAATCTCCAAAACAAAATAATTGCAATAACACAAGTACATGACTGTGATTTATCTACGATCTCTCATATCTGATTGTGAAGGTATTTCATAAAACACTTATAAGTCATCATTGTTCTTGTCTTCTTCTCCCAACTTTCTAGCCTTCTATTGTTGTTGATTGAAAAAGATATTCTATACATGAAACAAAGCGCTATAACAGGGGCTTTGGTATAAGGCTGATAAAGCGCAGGGGCCCAGGCCGGCAGTATTCAGTCTTAATGGTCCAATTATGACCTTGACAAGAAATGAAGTGAGCGCTTTCCAGTATATTCTAATAAAGATAGTGGCACGTTCTTGCTGTTTTAATGCAATTACTTTGTGTACGATTCCTGCTTTGTATCAGAAGTGATCTTGAATAGATGTTAAACAATAGTTTCCGGGACAGTGATTGGACATGAAACAAGTATGTGAAGTGGGTGTCTATGGTTCGAACAACACCCAGGGCCCATGGTAGCTGTAATTCACCAGTGACTTGAATGCTTAGATTAAATGGACAATAAAATAAAAATAGTAATTTATTATGTTGAACGCAGTTTTTATTTTATTACCACTAACAATTTATAGCCAAACATGTTTTTTGGTCTGTCTCCAATTACTTTTGTGCTCTTCTATACATTGAAAGGTCATTGGAAGTCACTGAATAGGCTGTCAGTACATGACAACATTTCTATTATCTATGATAGACCGCACCTATAATCTGAAGTGTTGTAGGGAAGCAGTCACACTTAAGAGTGACAGTGGAGCTCTGAGGGGATATAAAGGGATTAGTTGAAGAGTGAGGGAGATTATGATCAGAACTAGTGTCAAATATTTCAGCATTTCAGGTTAGCAGCTAAAATAAAACACTGTACCTTATGTAGAAGAAGACCACGGCACTCGCTCCGGATGCATTTAAAAGTCGTTATTCCAGCTTTAGGCACATAAAAACGTCAGGAGGGGGAGAAGAGATGGGACAGCGTCCGTTTCGCAGCACACGCTGCTTCCACCGGTCCCTAGGGACTGGTGGCAGCAGTGTGTGCTACGAAACGGATGTTGTCCCGTCTCTTCTCCCCCTAGGGACCGGTGGCAGCAGTGTGTGCTACGAAACGGATGTTGTCCCGTCTCTTCTCCCCCTAGGGACCGGTGGAAGCAGCGTGTGCTGCGAAACGGACGTTGTCCCGTCTCTTCTCCCCCTAGGGACCGGTGGAAGCAGCGTGTGCTGCAAAACGGACGTTGTCCCGTCTCTTCTCCCCCTCCCTAGGGACCGGTGGAAGCAGCGTGTGCTGCGAAACGGACATTGTCCCCTCTCTTTTCCCCCCAGGGACCGGTGGAAGCAGCGTGTGCTGCGAAACGGACATTGTCCCATCTCTTCTCCCCCTCCTGACATTCTTATGTACTTCAAACAGGAATAGAGAATTTTAATTGCATCTGGAGCGAGTGCCGTGGTCTTCTTCTACATAAGGTACATTGCATCGAGCTACGTCTTTCACCCCTGAGCACCGGGTGGACCAATCAGTTATTGAATATTGGCTGGTCAGAGCTGATCCACAGGATTGTGCCATAGAGGAAAATAGGCAGTGCCGACTGTACATTCTCTTTGGACTTTAAAAAAAATAAAATAAAACACTATTCATGTAGGCAATACCGCCATAAAACATACTGCTCATTATATTTTCCTTTGTGCATTGATATTATAGTATTTTATTGGCCATCTCTGTTGTACTTTTAATAGCTGTAAGTTTAATGAAGCAAACAGAGAGGTTGCCGTTTCTGTGTGATTCGTTCCCCACCTAATCTTATATTACCACCAGTGGGGTCTCTTGGTCCATTGAAAGCCCAGTTACCGTTGCCAGGCAACTACACAATGGTAAAATGTACCACAAACAGGAATATAGTACCGTTCCCTGATGACAAGGGACATGTATCTGCATACTCTTCAAATACAATCATGAAGGTAAACATTTTTATACCAAATGCCTGAACATGTGATGCCCAGTTGATGCATTGTATTTCCGCTTTATCCCAATAGAATAGCCAGAAGTCCAGGAAAATAATGGCTTCATGGACACTCCTCAGCCTCGTATATCCACAGTTCTTGGAAGCTCCAGTCTTGTTTATATGAATGTGCAACTAAAAGGTGGCAGCACAATTCTGCTAGAAGTTACAGATATAGAAGTAAACAGAACTGGATAAAAGAATAAAGCTATCATTGTTATTCTCTCAGTCAATATCGTTACTACATTGCATCCTATATAAATACCTGGTGTTGATGTTCTATTCCCTATATGTGTTAATTTTCAATATCAAAATAGAAACAGAAAACAAAAATATTCTCAAATTTTATTGTTTTATCACCGTAGTATGACTACAGTGGAATTAAGAACAAGCATAAAACCTTTATTTTATAACTAACAGCACTTAGAACATATTTCATTTAAACAAAAGTCATAAAAAATAATATCACCATTTTTTTCAATTAAGAGATAGGTGGGTATACAGATACATTTTATTCATTGCAGTTATTTGGAAAAGCCAGTCATGACAGTACATGGGGCATGATAAGTTACCAAAACCATAACAAATATGAACAGTGGGCAGCCTTGAGTAGCTTCTCCATAACAGAATCAAGCTAACTTCTGAGACTTGTCCCATTTCTTTCTGAAAAATCAGAAACAAGTCTACACTAATGTACTTCATGGCCCTATTTTATCTGCAAGTACAGGGAGCCTTAGGGTATGTTCACATGTGGAAAACAGTTATGATTCTTTTTTTACATCATAACTGTTTTACCCCCTGTAAGCATATCCTAAGATGGTCTCTGATCACAATCCTCATATACACATTGACCAGATAAGGATTATATTCTTGATCCCAATAGATACTGGTTATAAAGGGTTATTTGTACTATCCATACCAATTCTTGTCTTAGGGCTTCTGGTGGAGCATTTTCCATTAATGGAAGGAACAGAGGGGCTGTGGTAATGTCCGGGTCATAAAGTGAACAACAATGGGAATAGAAGTGTTGTGCAGTTCCCTCATATATAAAAGTGAAGCTGTAAATAACAGTTATTAACATTATAAATCAGTTTGTATTATAAAAACAATAACATTTAAAAGCAGAACTAAGTAGTATAAACCTTTATGCTTGCTATGGGAAATGAGATACAGTACTGCTTTGAAATGTTTTAGATAGTATATAAATAAAGCAATGTGGTATTGTTCCATGAGTAGGATTATGTGAAGACATGGTATACAATGGCTACTAAATGACTTCATGTAGGCCTGTGCCACCTAAGAACTACACAAATACTATGTTGGGTTCTGCAACCAATTGAATGCTCTTACTAGCCCATCAATAAGATGCAATATGCAAAGCACATAGGACATTTTTTTATTTTTATTTGGGGTCTTTTTTGGTCCATGTGTTCAGAAATAAATTTCATGTAAATGATACATATTGAGGCGCATCTCAAACACATAATACTGATTTAAAGACAAGGTGGAAGCCATCTTGTCCACACACAGATACAGCTTCATAAACAACACAGAGTAGACGGAAGAAGCGATTGTGTTAATTTATATATAACAGTATCATTAATACCATCATTACAGAACAATGTTATGTTTAAGAAAACGTCCCCCAAGGAAAAACATTGTGCAAGGAGCATGAAGTGTTGTTACACGTCTAAACCTGCTGCACAACTACGACTTTACTAATGGAAGTTATTACCAGCTTTGTTTTGCTTTCTTTCGAGCCAACGTTTTGCGGAATTCACCAGTCTTTACACAAAGCATGAGATTAAGTACTACAGCGAATGAATATTTGGGCAAATTACATCTGCAGCAGATACCAAGAAGATTAATATTATTATTCTACCAGTTCTATTGGAAGTCTCCGAAGTAATGAAATCAGTCTGAAGGGGATTACAACCTAGCTACTATACCCTGCAAGCACCATGAAATACCAACAACATGATGGAATGGGGACTTCTAAAATGTTCTAAATAAAGGAATCATTTTCTTAAACCTGAATCAGTAATAAAGGATTAGAAATAAACACAGTATTGAACGGAAAAAGGTTAAACAGAGCTAAAGACGACTACTATAAGTGCCAAGTTATATCATGTCAAGTGCTCCTAGTAAGTGCTATGAAATGGTACTACTGTACATGAAGTATGTCATTCATTCCTAGAACACTGCTCTTCAATAAATATACAGATAGACAGCGTGTAAGTTCATCAGAAAACTGGCATGAGTGGGACACAACTGAAATACCACTTGGTATGCTATACTACTATACATAAGGCTCGGGCCACCAATTAGGCCAGATTTTTGCACATTTAACTAGTGGAACAACGTATGTTAGGAAACCCCACTATAACAGAGAAAGCCCTCATTTAGAATTGGTAAAGTAATGAAAATGCAGACACAGTTTTGGAGCTAAAAAAGGACCGAACATAAGACAAAATCTTGCCACATGTGTAAGCAGTATGTCTGGAAATAAATCTCCTTAAAGGGGTACTCCGCTGCTCAGCGTTTGGGACAAACTGCTCCAAACGCTGGAGTCGGGAGATTGTGATGTCATAGCCACGCCCCCTCAATGCAAGTCTATGGGAAGTCCTTACAGCCATCACACCCCCTCCCATAGACTTGCATTGAGGGGGCGGGGCGTGACATCATGAGGGGGCCAGGTTATGACACCACGAGCTCCCCGTGCCGGCTCCAGTGTTTGGAACAGTTTGTTCCAAACGCTGAGCAGCAAAGTACCCCTTTAAAACCTTATGCACAGTGTTATGTGTGCACATTGATCATTGATTGCTTTGGTAAGCAAGTTCTGAAGGCATTTTTTTCCTTTAGTATTGCTTATGGGCTACATATTTATCATACTATGACAGGGGGATGATAAATTTGGAACAAATAAAAAAAAAAGGTCGCAGCAGAGACTTTAGTGAGACTATATTGCGACTTTTTAAATGTGCTCACATATGGGAGTTTTGTACTCCAGGCCAGACCTGGAGCAGACTTTCGACTCTTTGTAAGGGGTTTGCGACTTTTCTGCCCATGTGCGACATTCTAAGGCTATAAGCCACAGATTTCTGAACTAAGACCAATACATTTTGTGAGGGAATAAGTATTCTGTATGTGTACGCAAAGCTCCCATTTGTCTAGATTTTGTAAGGGCTATGCATTTCTCAGAATTCCTGGATTATCTGGCATCCACATTAGATAATTATTTGCCAAATTATGTATTCCACCTAGGTTTCTAAACATTGGGCAATGTAGTTAAATGTGTACTTGCATTGTATTGTAACCAGCAGTTACACTCTTCTACATTTAGTGACTACATTGCTCTCATTCCAGAAATGGCCTACAGGGTAAAGTGTATTACCATCACCTGCTTTCCTGCACGGTTATGTATTATTAATATAATGTGATCTTGGATTGTACATACTGTCTATATGTAAATGGACATAAAGGTCCATCAGAACCCATCAGTATTTGACTTTCATTTCAGGAATTTCATTTTTGAAGGACAGGAACACTACTTGATGTCCTCATCCTAATAAAATATGTAGGCAAATGGAAAATTCCTACCAGGGGTCTAACAGTCATCAGGCTTTTCATCTTCCTTAATCCTTCATTCTCCCATGTAATGCACCAATATAGGCGCAGAAAGAGATATACAAGTCAAAAAGGAAATGTTATTTCCAGAATATTTTTAGTGGCTTTCTCTAGAGATGAGTGAACTTACAGTAAATTCGATTTGTCACGAACTTATCGGCTCGGCAGTTGATTACTTATTCTGCATAAATTAGTACAACTTTCAGGTGCTACGGTGGGCTGGAAAAGGTGGATACAGTCCTAGGAAAGAGTCTCCTATGACTGTATCCACCTTTTCCAGCCCACGGGAGCACCGGAAAGCTGAACTAATTTATGCAGGATAAGTCATCAACTGCTGAGCCGAGAAGTTCGTGACAAATCGAATTTACTGTAAGTTCGCTCATCTCTAGCTTTCTCACCCAGAGTTATGTAATCATTTCTACGTCTCTGTTTTTAAAAAATCCATACCAAAATAATCAGAAGGAAGTCATAGTAGTCACGGAACATTTGGTTCTTCCAAGATCTCCACTACAAAACATCACAACCACATTATTTTTTTAGTGGATGAATCAATAAAATACCATGGCGACAATTCTACAAAAAAAAACTCATCTAAAATACTGCAGTGACTTCTTCTCATAGAGCAAATATCAGGTCATGTGGTTTCTTTATTAATACTTGGTCGGCAAGAGAGATTTAAAAATAAAAAAGTATTTCTTGAACATGGTGCAAGAATAATACTGGTCCAACACAACATGAGCCTAACAAGCATCGACCATCAGGAACACTCGGATAACACATTCACACCAACAATATAAACAGGTTACTTAAAAACGTAGATTTGTTCTTTTTCCTTATGTCATATATTGATATTTAATAGGAAAATAAAATACATAGATATCTGTCATCTGTATTCTGCATTCATTTGCAAATCTTCTTACAAAAAAGGACTAGACATGTTAGGCATTCACAAATTCTATGCCATTTTTGTTAAAATCCATACCAACTATACATTATATTACAGTATTAACAATGAATATTTGTTTTCTGTTCTACCCATTGGGTAGGATATGTGCATAATATTCAAGTTATATACAGTTAAAAAATAAGACTTAAAAGTAGATGAAGTGGAAATAAGCACCTTTACAAATGAGGCACAGCAAAAGAGGCGACACAAGAGCCTCCCTGACCATGACATGGGGCTCCAGAGACACACATGCAGATCTCTCCACACTAGACTACTCTCCAGGGTTAATGTCACATCTAATACATACCACACACATTCAACATATCAACAAAAAGCAATGGCAGCAAATGCAGCAGCAGCAGTAGTAATGTAGCAAATACGAGGATGAGACTTACGCTTTTTCTTTGCTATTTGTTATACAACAAATGACAATCATTTTACCATTAAATTCAGCGATCAAGTATTTTCCGTTTAATATGTAAAGCAATGACAAATGAAGAACAGCTGTCATGTATTTGGATGCATGTAAATAAAAGGTATAGAGGGAATTTATCAATTTCTACGCTAGCGCACAACGGCAAAAGTTTGCGCAAACTGTTTTCACGCAAAGGGGGAGTTTGTGCAATTTTGCCACTCTGAACTGGCAGAGAAAGAGAAATTCCCCCCATAATGTTTTCTAAAGGAAATAAGACAGCATTATAAATTGCAGCTCTAGGTGTAGTGTCCCTCTAGTTATTGTCTAATGCAGCGCTGATGTGCTGTCACAGTGTTATGGTTAGTAGATTTGATAAGCATGGATGAATCCAAAAAGGTGGAGGCAACATTGATCCCAAGAACAGGCTTCTGGAACAACCATTCATTTTATAGAGAAATACCCATATGAACAAGTTATCCCCGTTCTAAGGATCAGTAGGGTTCTCAGTAGTCAGACCACCACAGATTCTCAGAACAAAATCCTCTCCAAAGTTAACGTAGTGCACCATTCGTGCAGAGTTTGGCAATGTTCGGAAGCCCAATAAAGAATAAATGGATGGCTGGTCGCTCAGTTCATGCGCTCAGTTCATTCATTTTATCCTCATTCTTAGGATCAATGGGGGTCCCAGCAAATAGAACCCCTCTGATCATCTTGTTATCCCCAAATCTCTGGATAGGGGATAACTTACTAAATAACAATAAACCGTTAAGGTAGAGGGACAGCATGTATGGCCACATCTCCATTAGTAGCTGGCACAGAGACCAGCTCTTTCTTGGGACAGAAGGGTCCCAGCTATAAGACCCACACATCTGAATATAACTATTGTGACAACATCTAACATATATGAAATCAATATGGATCTAACACAAAACATCTGTCATAACACCAATTATGCAACATCGATGTCAAATAAAAGTATCATAAAGGGATTTCATTAGGTCACGTCACAATGTTTTCTGGTTCCTTTTCCCTTCTTTCAGCCTGGATGTGTCTTAGTGGTTGACATAATGAAATCCTTTACACTTGCAGACTAAATGATGCTTATAGGAAGTCTTAATCATGAAAAGTTGCCTATTGCAATGGACAGCAAGGAGATAAAAGTGCTGAAAGAATAACATAAAATATTCTTATTAACAGAATAGCTCTTTTTACTAGCAGAATGCAGACTGCTGCTAAAGGTGTCCTGCATTCAACCCATGGGCCAGTCCAGTGCCAGCAGACATGGAAGCCACAGCTTCTAAGCACTGATATATCCAATAACATGTACTAGGGTCATGTGTATACCCAATCCTAATATATATGCACCAGTTCACCAAACATTACATCTCTCTGTGTCCACTCGTCATATTTTGTCTTATTTATTTTGGCTGCTTCTTTTAAAGCTATATAAATAAAAACATTCAGATATTTCTTGAACGATAAGATGCATTCACTGGGGTCTGCCCTGACATTTTCCATTTGGAGTAATCTATGGCAAGGGGTAAGGGAATTTACTGCCATCACAAGTATGACTTGTCCACACTAGCATCAGACTCCGCTCCTTATAGTTACCCTGTAAGTACACCTAAAATATTACCATATGCTGCAGGAATTCTGATGTCATTGTGATTATTGAAAGCATTTTTGGGATAAATTTACTTAAGGCAAGATTCTACCTACTGTCATATTAATGCACCAAGTCTAAAAGGTAACCGATTATTAGCTACTGCTCTAATATAAAACAGATGAGAGATCTGATATGAACTTAAAGTGTACCTGTCGATAATTTTTATTTTTTTTTATAAAATGTAGATAATACCATTATATGTAATTGTGTAATATACATTAGTTAAAAAAAAAAAAAATTATATTCTTGTCTATACAGCTATTGCCTGTGTGTCTCTATGAGGGATTCAAATACAGGAAGTGTGGGCAGAGAAGTAGGGCTCCGTGTACACCGGGGACAAGCCGGGCTCCGTGTACACCGGGGACAAGCCGGGCTCCGTGTACACCGGGGACAAGCCGGGCTCCGTGTACACCGGGGACAAGCCGGGCTCCGTGTACACCGGGGACAAGCCGGGCTCCGTGTACACCGGGGACAAGCCGGGCTCCGTGTACACCGGGGACAAGCCGGGCTCCGTGTACACCGGGGACAAGCCGGGCTCCGTGTACACCGGGGACAAGCCGGGCTCCGTGTACACCGGGGACAAGCCGGGCTCCGTGTACACCGGGGACAAGCCGGGCTCCGTGTACACCGGGGACAAGCAGGGCTCCGTGTACACTGGGGACAAGCAGAGCTCTGTGCACTGAGGACAAGCAGGGCTCTGTACACTGAGGACAAGCGGGGCTCTGTGCACTGAGGCTCTATGACACGCTCCTGGCTCACAAAACAGGGTGATTGACAAGCCAGGAGCCTGCACAGAGCCCTACTTGTCCTGCCCTCACTTCCTGTATTTGGACTCCTCATAGAGACACACAGACAATACCTGCAGCGACAGCGTTTTGTCAGCCCAAAAGTGTTTTAACCAATGTATATTACACATATACATATAATGGTATTATCTACATTATATAAAAAAAAAATTGTTAACGACAGGTATAATTTAACTGAAATGTTATTATAATTTTATATTTATGTTAATTTAAACCATAAGACATAGCAGCCATAGGAGCTTGCCGTTTTGCTGGAGGAAGCACAATGCAAAGCAGAATGCCAAAAATGGAATCCTATGAATGTGTTTATTGAAACTAAAAAGACGTTCCACGTTGCATGCGGGAATTGTTTCCCCAGCCAACTATAACCCTGACAGCATTACTGTCATTTGAAAAAAAAAAACTTTTGACTTTCGCCCATACATGTGAAAATTTAAGTCTCAGTCTAGGCCCCTGACGAGTTGAAGTGGTGTTGCTCTTCACTGCCCGACCGGCTGCTCCATCTGACCCATTCACTGTATAAACTAAAGCAGTGAATGAGTTTGGTTTGATTGACAGCTGGGGAGTGAAGTAAGTGCTGCTGCTCACTTCACCGACTTATAACTCGCAAATGCAACAGATCTCAGGACAGAGACCCAGGGCGTAGTCCAGACATGTTAAAAGTTTTTCTTCATATGGCAGTAACACTTAAGCATTAAAATTGTGGTCTAAGACTTGCTTTTAAAAAATTCCTATTAAAATTGCTGTGCTCTGGTGGTGTAATACTTAGGGCCACCATATATTTAGAATTAAGAGGCCTATTCATTATAGTTACATTGCTCATTGTACAAGGACATAGTGCTGGGCGGTATACCGGTTCATACCGAATACCAAAATTTTTGTGCTGCACGATATGAATTTTTCCCATGCCACAATACTGGTTGGGCCCCTCCCCCTCGGGAATTAATGAATTCTCAAGCCAGCACTGCGCTGTCCCCACATCTGGGAACTAATCATATGTGACCTGCGAGCGCTGTTCTGCTCCCCCCCCCCCCAATTAATTATCAGCCCAGCGCTGTGCTGTCCTATCGGGGTAAATACTCACATATCACCCGCAAGCGCTGCCCTCCTGGTCTTCCTGTTTGTTGCGGGCTGCCGACACTCTATACTGTACGCTGTATCCCTATGCCCGGGCTGCAAAAGATAAACAAAAACTTTAACTCACCTTCCCCGTCGGTCCAGACCTGCTTCCTGGGGACGTGAACGTCAGAGAGCCGTCAGCCTATCACCGGCCACAGCGATGTTCCGCCTTGGACGTTGATAGGTTGAGTGCACTGTCATGTAAGAAGCCGGCTTCTTACATGACACAAGGCTCAGCCTATCACCGGCCGAGGTGGAACAACGCTGCGGCCGGTGATAGGCTAACAGCTCTCCGACGTTCCCGTCCCCAGGAAAAGCGTGTGGCCGACATAGGAAGGTGCGTTAAAGTTTATTTTGTTTATCTTTTGCAGCCTGGGCACAGGGATACAGCGTACAGTATAGCGTCAGCGCCGGCAGCCCGCAACAAACAGGAGGACCAGGAGGGCAGCGCTTGCGGGTGATATGTGAGTAGTAACCCGATGGGGACAGCGCAGCTCTAATAATTAAATGGGGGGGGGGGGCAGAACAGCGCTTGCGGGTCACATGTTTTGGGGGTGCGGGGCTTGGGGGACAGAAATACCATTATATACCGTGGAACCGCCATAAGTTACAAAAATACCGTGATACACATACACATTTGGTCATACCGCCCAGCTCTACAAGGACACATATTCGAAGATGTAGGGTAGGGAAATATTAACACACAGAGGATCAGTGGCAGCTAAGAAAACAATTCATTTACTATAAATGGGGTTGTTTTGGCCACAAGCTCATGAATCTCTGCAAGCCTGAATATCCCTGCAACAAATCTACCTATCTAGGTTTCTAACATTGTTTAATTTAATTATATGTTCACAAGCTGTCCATAGATAAAGAAGCACAGCCTGTCGCTTCATAGTAAAGTCACAGACAGAAAACAGGCCAACCAATGAAGTTATTTCAAACACAGGGAAATGGATAGTTGGCTGCCCAACAAATCTGATGCAGTTACGTCAGGAGATCACAGAATCTCATGTCTATGGTAAATTTTACACTTCAAAGACTTTACTGTTAAACCTTCTATATAGGATTCTACTTCTGTGCATCTTGTGAATATATAAAGATAATGAATAGCTAAAGCATCCTTTTCCTCCCTTAGGTGGCCGTCTTCACGGTCAACTATATTTCAAGAAATGCCCTTCACTGTGGTTTTAAGAGGATGAAGAATTGGAACTGTTTCCAGGCACAGAATACTCTTTTACATTGTTCAGCGGTTCAGACCACTTGTAATATGAACAGATCGTGAATATCATCACACAAGTAGAAACAGTTCCAGCATTTGGTGCAAGCTTTAAAGTGGATAACCAAGAAGAGAGAGAGGCAAGAGCTAATAAACTTTCTGTACATTATTCATATATAAGAATCACGTCTAAGGGGCTATTTTGAATGTGTCCTGGAAGTGTCTTTTTGTACCACAGATAATAACTGTGCACACATCTTGAAGTTATTTTGTGGCTTTGCCTAGTGTAGCCAAGTGTGGTTATTGATCCATACTACATACAAGTCATGAAGAAAAGCCAGCTCAAAATCAGATTTAAAAAAGGGGTACTCCGCTGCCCCAGCATTCGGAATTTTGTTCCGAACGCTTGGAGCGGGGGTCGTGACGTCATGGCCACATCCCATTGTGATATCACACCATGCCCCCTCAATGTAAGTCTATGGGAGGGGGCGTGGCGACAGCCACGCCCCTCCCATAGATTTACATTGAGGGGGTGTGGCGTGATGGCTCGGTGGGGCGTGGCCGTGATGTCATGACCGCCCCCAGCTTTCTAAACGAAAGACTGGGGCTACACAGAGATCGTGGGGGTCCCAGCCATCAGACATCTTATTCCCTATCCTTTAGATAAGGAATAAAATGTCTAGGGGTGGAGTACCCATTTAAGATACAATAAAGCTAAGAATTTATGAACAACTTCTTGATCAGCTTGGATACTTAACAACCAATGGCTGTTTAGACCTCCCTAAGTACAGACTTCAGCACTTTTTCTAGGTACTTATGGATTAGTTTACTTGTTGCATGGACGCTTATTAGTCTGGGTTATAAACAAAACTAAAACAAAGTAATATTGATGTTAGACATTGTCCCCAGCAGTGTTCACGAGTAAACATAATAATGGTGCTTTAACGCAGACATGGGTATGAAATGTCTAAAAGAAATGTCACAACCAAAATATCAGCACATTGATACTACAGAGAGTGTCAGGGTACTTTCACACCAAACAGATGCTGTAGATTTACTGCAGTGTAAAATCCACAGCCTTTCTACGGGTAAATTTGCAGTACCGCATCCACATCAAATTGTGCAGATATTGTTGCCGATATTTGCCAATGCGGATTATGGAAACAACGGGTTATGTAAATGTCGAGAGAGAGAGCGAGAGAGATTAAAAAAAAAAAAAAATCTGTGGGAGGGAATAAAAGTGTCTAAGGGTACGTTCACACGAGCGGATCCCCAGCGCGTATTAGGACCTCTGTATGCTGCCTTTACAGGCTGAAGGACCGCTGTATGCTGCCTTTACAGGTGCCTGCTCGGAGCGGCAATAAGCGGCTACGAGCAGACACAGTGAAGCGATGTGCGAGTTGCCGCACATGCACGGTGTACTTTCACACATCGCGACCGCTCCCCCTGCTCTATGAGCTAGGCCGAGAGCTGCCACGATGTGCAAGTATACTGCGCACTGCGCCTCGCACATCGCAGTGTGTCTGCTCATAGCAGTGTGTCTGCTCGTGTATTGCCGCTCCAAGCAGGCACCTGTAAAGGCACCATACAGGGGCGGATCTGCAACGTAAAATACGCTGGGGATCCGCTCGTGTGAAAGTACTCTAAGAGAAACTTTTTAGTGTTCCACAGCAACCAATCAGAGCTCAGCTTTAATTTTCAATGATCATTATGTAAAGTGAGATCTACAATGTATTTGGTTGACATGTCCCACTAAATCAGTTTTTCTTTTAGACAGTTTTTCTTTACTTTCCCATGTTTTTGAAATCTGCAATAACTATAGATTTTATACAGCATTTGACATTTATATTCCCTCAGCATGAAGTAGCAGATCCACATAACAGGTCCTTTTCAGCATGGATTCTGTGCAGATTTTTTTTGCAGCATATAGAAGTACCCTTAGGGTTTTCACTTTAAATTTAATTCAGTATAGTATTGTATGAATGGAAAACTTTCTGTATTCTGTATTTCATGCAGATACAGTGGTAACGGAACAGAGGAAAGTTGCCCATTCCTGGTTAACTAAAGAAGAAATGTGCATCTAGCAAACTAGTGAGAGTGAAACCTTGGATGGTTTCTTTGTTGCTGGTCGTCTCAATTGTTTTATCCTCACAAATACTGCATGACAAGTAAGAATTACATTACACGATTCCCTCATAGAAAATAATGTGAATAATTATCATTTAGTGCAACTTTTCCTCCTAAAGGGGTACTCCACTGCTTAGCATTTGGAACAAACTGTTCTGAACGCTGGAGCTGGGAGCTTGTGACGTCATAGCCCCACCCCCTCACAACATCATCATGTCCCGCCCCCTCAATACAAGTCTATGGGAGGGGCGTGACAGCGTCAAGCCCCCTCCCATAGACTTGCATTGAGGGGGCGGGGCGTGACGTCATGAGAGGCAGGGCTATGGCGTCACAAACTCCCGGCGCCAGCTCCAGCGCTCAGAACAGTTTGTTACAAACGCTGAGCAGCAGAGTACCCCTTTATGGTTCTATTCTCACGTACAGTATGCTGCGCATAATTGATGCAGCAGATTTGAAGCTACAGAATTGATGCCACGTTGTCAGTTTCCATTGAACTCTTTCAGCATAAAATCTACAGCTTCAAATCCTGCGCATTAAATACGTACAGGATGCTGAACATGTGAATAAACAATAAAAAAAATATATATATAAAATCTGCATTCATCTCATTCAGTCAACTCACTGTACACATTAGCACACACAAAAGGGTTATAGATTTCCATAAAATAGTTAGCACTGCCCCTACACATTGGCCATCTGCCTATAAACCTTAGCATCTCTAAATAAACACTTTCTTGTTCTATGTGACTCTCACTAATATCAGTATATGAGAGAGGCTCTGCAAAGCTAGAGTTCTGTGCCACATTTTTGTAAAGTTTAAATAAACTGAAATATGATAACATAAAAAGACGTTTCTTGAAACAAATGTATGGGTCAAACAGAAAAAGTGTGTAGAATTCTATCCGATTGCATGCCTTCCTCTGACTGGTATCAGAATCTGCATACAAGAAATATGTGCATTTGGCTTAACTTGAGTGTACCACTTGAGAAACAACAGCACTGTGCACCAGAGCTCAGGAAGTCACCCGGTCACTGTCACGTCTACTTCTGCCGCTTTAGGTTATGGACCGTTTGGAGGAGATTCAGACAAGGTTTCCGGGCTGCCTATCTTTTCCATTGACAGGGACTATTGTGCTTTCTAGATCATTTTGTTGATACTGAAGTCTGCCACCTGTCAGAGACGGGGTAGAGGAGTTATTTTGCTGGTGTTGGAAATAAGATGAGCCCGGGTAATGTCCCATAACTTCACTGTAGGTTGGTGGTGGTCCTTCCATTCTTCCACTGCTGCTGTAATTGGTTGCACTGATGCCGGAATTGCTGCTAGGTGGACACGGGCCACCATTGTACATAGCTATATCTATTAAATCACTATCAAAAATGGTCCTGTTTGGTGGAGCCCTGACAGATTCTCTGTTTAGTTCCATCTGTTGCTCTGGGTCCCGCAACTGAAGAGTGCATGGACCTTGGTAAGGTGGAGGCTCCTCGCCGTCAGAGAGGGAAATAGTAGGTGGAAGGTCAATCTCATGCTGAATGTAAGGATATGTTGGTTGGAAGCGGCTGAAACGATCTCTCTGCATAAAAGAAGGAGCTGTGAATCTGTCCCTCGACCTTGGTGCATACATGATCTAGAAAAAAAAATATTAGAAAGAGCACTCAATGACTTAAGAATCTCAGTTAAAGGGGTATTCCAGGAAGAAAAAAATTATTATACACACACACATATATATATATATATATATATCTCAACTGGCTCCAGAAAGTTAAACAGATTTGTAAATTACTTCTATTAAAAAATCTTAATCCTTTCAGTACTTATCAGCTGCTGAAGTTGAGTTGTTCTGACAACAGTGCTCTCTGCTGACATCTCTGCTTGTCTCAGTAACTGCACAGAATAGAAGAGGTTTGCTATGGGGATTTGCTTCTACTCTGGACAGTTCTCGAGACAGGTGCCATCAGAGAGCACTTAGACAGAAAAGAACTCAACTTCAGCAGCTCATAGGTATTGAAAAGGATTAAGATTTTTTTAATAGAAGTAATTTACAAATCTGTTTAACTTTCTGGAGCCAGTTGATCTACATAAAAAAAAGTATTTTCCTGGATAACACCTTTAAAGCTGGACTTTGTCACCACAGGGTTATTCCCAATCCAAAGACTTGAAGATTTACTTCTGTAAGCAACTGCCTCATACAAAGTGCATTTTCAATGACCACATCACTAACTATTAAAGAAGTACTCCAGTGGAAAACTTTTTTTTTTTTTTTTTTTTTTTTTTTTTTTTTTTTTTATCAACTGGTGCCAGAAAGTTAAACAGATTTGTAAATTAAACAAATGTTTGCAAGAACAGGTGTAGCACCCGGCACTGCTATATCCAATCAGCCAGTAAGGATTCCGGGATGGATAACGCTGCTGTGACTGTGTAATGAACAATCTTTCTACGTGGAGGTGCAGACCGGTAGATGAAGGTAACTTATATCAGCCAATTGAACGAAGTAGAAAAAGTCGCACTCACCAACCAGGAGCAGTGTTCAAATTCTGTTCTTTATTCACACCGGCAGTGGAACAATAAAAGACTGTCACACACGCGGGGAGCGAGAGCGACTAGTTTCGCGTCACAGATTGACGCTTCTTCCGGCCAATAAGGTGGACGCCTACCTATTCAGCTGGGTAAGTATTTATACAGGCTAAAATAGGAGGAAGGGGGCGGGGGAGGAATGAGGGGAGGGGAAGGGGCGAAGCGTGGTGACCGTAACACACAACAAAGTGCATTACAGAGAAACCACATACCATTTTAAAACCTAAATGTATATAAACAATACTTATAGTAAAACCACCCAACAAAGGTAGCCGATTCACAGAAAAGCTGACAGAGCTATGGGACCGACGGGCATGAATGACAGACAAGACCTAAGCCTGATGATCCAAAAGGCCTCTCGGCGTAAGAGGAAGGCATCTTTTTCTATGCCGACTGGGACATGGTCTATTCTCTCGAGTCCTGCAAATTTTAGTCCTTTGCTTACACCGCCATGATAGTCATTCATATGAGCGATGAAGCGTGGGGACCCCTTGTCTGACCGGAGAGAGTAGAGATGTTCTATCACATGTGCATTTAGTTTTCGCTTGGTTTTGCCCACGTAATGTCTTTTGCACGGGCAAATTAAGCAATACACTATGTGAGTGGATTGACAGGTGATCAATTGGTTAACAAATATATTTACGCCTCCAATGTAGAAATTCCTTTTTGACAGGTTGTATTTGAAAAATGTGCAGTTCCTGCAAGGAAAGTTCCCCTTAGGCGTAATTTTACTCAACCAATGATCTCCTCCATCTTGAGACTTTTTCTTGGGTTTTTTAATTATGTCTCCTATGGTGGTAGATTTCCTAAATGTAATAATAGGTTTTTCTTTTGCTTCCTCATCCAATTCATCATCATGTTCAAAATGGAACCAATTGTAAAAAATGCTTTTCCTGATTGATTGGCGAGTTTGTAAAAGAAAAAACAATGCGTTTATTGTTCTTTATATGTTTGTTGTTTTTCCTTTGATTTTTGGGGGCCAATAGTTCTTCCCTGTCTCTCCTTTCTACTTTATTGTAGGCTTGCTTAATGATCTCTGGGGGATAGCCTCTTTCTAATAACCTTCCTTTTAGTTCTTCTGCCTGTTTTTTTGTGTCACTGTTTACTCTTTTTATCCTTAAAAATTGACTATAAGGGATATTGTCCCTGACATAACTAGGATGCGAGCTATTATAGTGGAGTAACGTGTTCTTGGAAATTGTCTTTCTATATCCAGTAGTTGTTAGCTCACCTTCGTTGATTATTAGGGTTACATCCCAAAAAATCAATGGAGCGATCTCCAAACGCATAGGTGAAGAACATATTAACTGCGTTATCGTTCAGATATTGGACGAAGCACTGAAACTCATTTTCGGTGCCATTCCACACTAGTAGAACATCGTTCACATATCTAAGAAAATATGCAATATAAGCGAAGGACTAAAATTTGCAGGACTCTAGAGAATAGACCATGTCCCAGTTGTCATAGAAAAAGATGCCTTCCTCTTACGCCGAGAGGCCTTTTGGATCATCAGGCTTAGAGCTATGGGACCGACGGGCATGAATGACCAACAAGACCTGTCAGCTTTTCTGTGAATCGGCTACCTTTGTAGGGTGGTTTTACTATAAGTATTGTTTATATACCTTTAGGTTTTAAAATGGTATGTGGTTTCTCTTTAATGCACTTTGTTGTATGTTACGGTCACCATGCTTCTCCCTTTTCTCTTCCCCTCCCCTCCTTCCTCCAATTTTAACCTGTATAAATACTTACCCACCTGAATAGGTAGGCGTACACCTTATTGGCCGGAAGAAGCGTCAATCTGTGACTCGAAACTAGTCGCCTCTGGTGGTGTGCCCCCGCATCTCGAGAGCGGCTGCTCTCGCTCCCCGCGTGTGTGACAGTCTTTCTTTGTTCCACTGCCGGTGTGAATAAAGAACAGAATTTGAACACTGCTCCTGGTTGGTGAGTGCGACATTTTCTACTTCGCTCAATTGGCTGAGATTTGTAAATTACTTCTATTAAAAAAATCTTAATCCTTCCTGTACTACTTAGCTGCTGAATACTACAGAGGAAATTATTTCTTTTTAAAACATAGTGCTCTCTGCTGACATCATGAGCACAGTGCTCTCTGCTGACATCTCTGTCCATTTTAAGAACTGTCCAAAGTAGGAGAAAATCCCCATAGCAAGCATATGCTGCTCTGAACAGTTCCTAAAATGGACAGAGATGTCAGCAGAGAGCTCCGTGTTAAAAAAAATTCCTCTGTAGTATTCAGCAGCTAATAAGTACTGGAAGGATTATGATTTTATTAATAGAAGTAATTTACAAATCTGTTTAACTTTCTGGCACCAGTTGATTTAAAAAACAAAAAAAACAACAACAACAAAAAAAAAAAGGACCCCTTTAACAGCTATAGAGCTCTTTAGATCAGGGATCCCAAACTGTGGCCCTCCAGATGTTGCAAAACTTCAACCCCCAGCATGCTGGGAGTTGGAATTTTGCAACATCTGGAGGGCCACCAGTTTGAGACCCCTGCTAGATTGATCAGTAATAGCTGTACCATACGTTGATCAGGTCTACAATAGAGGAATGCTGAATACAATTTAGCAGAATAAAACACTAACATATTTACACGCTGGTAAAAGGTTTTGGGTGTAATACTGAATTGTGTAGGAATCATTCTATGACATTGTATCACTACACATCAAACCTATAGTCAATTGATGGAAAGATGATTTCATACCTCTGACGCTCCTTGTCGTGCCATTAAACTATCTGAAGGCCACAGACACGTTTCCTATGGAAGAAGAAAGGAAAAATCACTGTGAAATATATCTTTATGCATTCAATAGTGAGTTCCATCTTTATGCCACAGCAACTAAAAAGTGTGATGCAGATCTAAAGGGGTACTCCGGTGGAAATGTTTTTTTTTAATTTTTTTTTTAAATCAACTGGCGCCAGAAAGTTAAACAGATTTGTAAATCACTTCTATTAAAAAAATCTTTATCTTTCCAATACTTTTTAGTAGGTATTTGCTACAGAGGAAATTCTTTGCTTTTTGAATTTCTTTTTGGTCTTGTCCACAGTGCTCTCTGCTGACACCTGATGCCCGTATCAGGAACTGTCCCATAGCAAACCTATGCTACTCTGGACAGTTCCTGACACGGACAGAGGTGTCAGCAGAGAGCAATGTGGACAAGACTAAAAAGAAATTCAAAAAGCAAAGAATTTCCTCTGTAGCAATTTCCTCTGTTTTTAATAGAAGAGGCCGGAAGAAGGACGTTCCTACGTCCGAAACAGCCGGCGTAGCCTCTGAGCGCCCCTTACCGTCTCCGTCTATGCCGTGGTGATCCCGCTGTTTACCCGCGGTGAGTGCACGCTACCTCTTTTCATTGTATAATTTACAAATCTGTTTAACTTTCTGGCATCATTTGGTTTTTTTTAAAAAGTTTTCCACCGGAGTACCCCTTTTAACCACAGATGCAGTAAAACAGAGGTTAGGGAGCTGGCACTTGCTGTATAGAATCACGCCCATATATCCATCTACTACTGAAAAGTATTAGGAGCTGTTTACTCAGAAGACATAAGAGCATGTTCACACAGCATAGAACGGTTAGAACCATGTTTTTTTATGCAGAAACCACCCCAATGTCCACATCAAAAATCAAGCAGTGTCACCTCTGAAAACCCCACTGCCTCCAATAGTCCATGGGGGACCGTGCAGAAAAGTAGTAACACACTGACACACACTGTCATAAAACAGATCGTAATGGCGCCAATGAAAGATACCAATGCAAATGTAACTAGTTTACTAGTGTCATTTTTTTCTATCCAACCGTGAAACATTTATACAAATTTAAGCAGAATCCAGTTATAACACCACAAGATTTAAAGGGGTACTCATGTTAAAAAAATTTAAAATAATTTTATATCAACTGGCTCCAGAAAGTTAAACAGATTTGTAAATTACTTCTATAAAAAAAATAATCCTACTAGTACTTATCAGCTGCTGTTGTTGAGTTTTTCTTTTCTATCTGACCACAGTGCTCTCTGCTGACACCTCTGTCTGTCTCAGGAACTGTCCAGAGCAGGAGAGGTTTTCTTTGAGGATTTGTTCCTGCTCTGGACAGTTCCTGAGACAGACAGAGGTATCAGCAGACAGAAAAGAACAACTCAACTTCAGCAGTACTGATAGGCTTAGGATTTTTTTAAAGGGGTACTCCCGTGGAAAACTTTTTTTTTTTTTTTTTCTTTAACTTTCTGGCACCAGTTGATTTAAACAGATTTGTAAATCACTTCTATTAAAAAAAATCTTAATCCTTCCAGTACTTTTTAGGGGCTGTATACTAAAGAGAAATCCAAAAAAGAAATGCATTTCCTCTGATGTCATGACCACTGCTGTCCATTTTAGGAACTGTAAGGAGCAGGGGAAAATCCCCATAGCAAACATATGCTGCTCTGGACAGTTCCTAAAATGGACAGCAGAGGTCAGCAGAGAGCACTGTGGTCATGACATCAGAGGAAATGCATTTTTTTTATTTCTCTTTAGCATACAGCCCCTAAAAAGTACTGGAAGGATTAAGATTTTTTTTATAGAAGTGATTTACAAATCTGTCTTACTTTCTGGCACCAGTTCATTTAAAAAAATAAAAGTTTTCCATGGGAATACCCCTTTAATAGAAGTCATTTACAAATCTAACTTTCTGTAGCCCGTTGATATAAAAAAAAAAAAAGTGTTTTTTAAACTGGAATACCCCTTTAATATTTTTATTGATGCATCTGTGATTTTATAAGATGACTTCTGTAACCACTACGCAGTTTAATGTCCTTCCGTCCAGAAAGCATTTTGTAAGAATGTACTGTCAGGCTAAATTTCCGACCATCACAGTGGTTCTCTGTCAAGGGCACATAAAGCCTAGGGAAGTGTTTTCCAACCAGGGTGCCTCCAGCTGTTGCAAAACTACGACTCCCAGCATGCCCGGACATTCGCCCTGGTCCAAAAACACTGGCCTAGGGTCAAAGGGCTGGCTCAGACATTCACACAACTGTAAGCTGTCCTTAGATGATCTTTATACATGTAACATTCTTGTAATACATGTAAGGCTTATTCAGTTATACTTGGTCGCAGAGAGTAGTTCTATATACACATTCACGTCCTTGAACCAGCTTCCTATAAACACTGATAGCCAAGTCTGCCTCCTTGCAGTTTCTTCTGCTCCTGGATCCTGAAGAGTAGGAGTCTGGCACATGAGTGACTTGAACAGGTTTAGTCTACAGCACTTGATGCATAAATGACTGCCAAACATTTTGGATCTCATGAGTATTGCATTATGTAATCAATACATGTAGACAATACAAGGCACCAGTAGATGGCACCACTGTTATATAGATTTTCCCTAGAAAGCTATTTTTTCTGTTTCTAACAAGGCTAACAGTGTGCAAAGTGATCTCCAGCTAAGAAAAAAAAAAAAAAAAAAAAAAAAAAGAAATCGTGCACCCTGACAACGACTCGTGTTGTCAAGTTACTGTGATGCAAAACTACTTCATTGCAGTAACTCCATTATTCTCAATATTAAATCAACAAAACCAGAAAATAGGGAACAGAAGGCATCCAGGACCAGGAAACACTTAACATAATGTTACCAAGTACAGCATTGGTCTGGAAAGAGTTAGCAAGCAATTTCTAATGTTCTAGGACTCAAACCACAGAGAAAAATAATCACTAAATGAGACCAATAACACTCAATATCGAAAAACCGCAGGTCCCTTTGACGCTGGCTAAAAGTCCCACGTTAACAGATTGGGGAAAACGGTCCAAGTTTCCGGGAGAGCGGCAAGATGGAAATGACAGCTACTAAAGAGTAACAGTACCCTCCTACCCGTTTGGGAGACTCGGATATGGACAGATGATTTAAACATGAACTCCGTGGACAGCGCAGATCTTTGTGTCTGGTATAAAGTTAATACGGCGTTCCACAATGAGAAGATCATATCAGTAGTTAAACATAGTGGTGTTGGCGGTGGGGAGTTAGAGACGCTGTGCTGTCTGGTCTTTCACAAGTTGCAATTATTTAAAGGGGTATTCCACTGCTCTAGTGTTCGTAACATTTTGTTCCGAACGCTGGGTGCAGGGGTCGCGATGGCACGGCCATGCCCCCTCAATGCAAGTCAATGACCCCAGGTTGCAATGTGGCCGAGATCTGACTCACTAGTCAGCTGATGACAGGGAGCCTGTCTGCTTCAATGGGTGGAGGGATCACTTGGTGGGAGAGAGATCAATCTGCAACTAATGCAACAGCTGTAGCACCCTGATTGAAAACCACAGGTCTTTTGAATGGATGCAGCTCATTTTTTATGTTTCAATGGGTGGGGTGGCTGATGTGTGGGAGGGAGGAAAATGGAATTATGGGATTTGTAGGCAAAAAAAAAAAAAAGAAAACTGAAACAGGAAATACCAGTTAACAAAAAGCTAGCCACAGTGTCATGGTAGTCTCACAACATAGCCATTTAGCCCTAAGACAAGCGCAGATCCTTCCTAAGCATATCCATTACTGTCTGCCAGGTACGTACTAAAATCACCTTATGGTGGAGAACCCCTTTAAACGCAGGAGACCCAGGAGGACTCCACCGCTGACACAAACATAAAAAAGCAAGACTACATTTTGCGAAAATGAACTTGAGCAAAAATCCTTCTGGGAAAACGTCTTGTGGACAGATGAGACCAAGATAGAGCTTTTTGGTAAAGCACATAATTCTACTGTTAACCAAAAACGTAATGAGGCCTACAAAGAAAAGAACACAGTACCTATAGTGAAATATGGTGGAGGTTCAATGATGTTTTTCGGTTGTTTTGCTGCCTTTGGCACTGGGTACCTTGAATGTGTGCAAGGCATCATGAAATCTGAGGATTACCAATGGATTTTGGGTCGCACTGCACAGTCCAGTGTCAGAAAGCTGGGTTTGCGTCCGAGATCTTGTGTCTTCCACCAGAACCTCAAACATATGTCACAAAGCACCCAGAAATGGATGGAGAGTTCTGAAGTGGCCAGCAATGAGTCCAGATCTAAATTCCATTGAACCCCTGTGGAGAGATCTTAAAATTGCTGTTGGGAAAAGGCACCTTCCAATAAGAGAGACCTGGAGCAGTTTACAAAGGAAGAGTGGTCCAACATTACGGCTGAGAGGTGTAAGAAGCTTATTGATAGTTATAGGAAGCGACTGATATCAGTTATTTTTTTCAAAGGGTGTGCAACCAAATATTAGGTTAAGGGTGCCAATAATTTTGTTCAGCTCATTTTTGGAATTTGGTGAGGCATTAATGTCGAATTTGCTTTTTTCCCCTCCTTTTTTGGTTTAGTTCCAATACAGACAAAGAGAATAAACATGTGTATAGCAAAACATGTGTCACTGCAATCCTTTTCTGTGAGAAATAATTCATATTCTAGAAAAATTTCAGGGGTGCCAACATTTACGGCCATGACTGTAGCTCTTCATTGCATGAATAAAAGGTCCTGGGTCACAGAGTTTTGGTACACTGTTTTTGTGTGTGTGTGTGTGTGTGTTTTTTTATCTAAACCAAAGGTGGATAGTAAATATAATAAAATAAATACTTATTTTTTTCACATTTTGATATATTGCGATCTTGCCCTAAAATTAAAAAGAAGCCCCCCCCCCCCATCATTCTACACTAAATACCACAGAATGTTCCAAATCTTTGCTAATTTATTGAATATTGCAAATTTATTGAAATGTATTAAATATTGCACACTGACATAAGTATTCAGACCCCTTATTCAGAACTTAGTTGAAGCACCTTTGGCAGATATTACAGCCTCCAGTCTTCTTGCGTATGATGCCACAAGGTTTACACACCGGGATTTGGACATTTTCCACCATTCCTCTGGCAGATCCTCTCAAGCTCTGTCAGGGTGGATGGGGACAGTCAGTTGAAGCCCTTTTTAGGTCTCTCCAGAGATAGTAGATTGGGTTTAGGTCAGGGCTCTGGCTGGGCCACTCACGAGCAGTCACAGAGTTGTCCCTAAGACAGTCCTGCGCCATCTAGGCTGTGTGCTCAGGGTCTTTGGGGGAGATTTATCAAAACCTGTCTAGAGAAAAAGTTGTTGCGTTCCCCCATAGCAACCAATTAGATCACTTCTTTCATTTCTGAAAAATCAAAGAAGCGATCTGATTGGTTGCCATGGGCAAATCAGCAACTTTTCCTCTGGACAGGTTTGGAAAAATCTCCCCTTTTGTCTTTTTGGGAGTTTGAACCTTCAGCCCAGTCTATGGTCCAGGGTACTTTGGATTAGGTTTAACAATATCTCTGTACTTATCCATTCAGCTTTATCTTAAACCTGACCAGTCTCCCTCTCGCAGCCACTAAAACACATCCCCACAGCGTGATGCTGCAACTAACATGATTCACTGTATGGATGGCATTGCGCAGGTGATGAGCAGTGCCTTGTTTCCTAGTTTTTCTTTTATAAAATTTGCTAAAATATATAAAATTCTGTTTTCATTATGGGATATTAAGCCAACGGCTGTCCGGGCATACTGGGAATTGTAGTTTTTCAACAGCTGGATGCGCTCTACTTGGGAAACACTGGTATAGGTTATGGTGCAACATTCCAGGAGTTGGAGGACTGGTTGGATAAATACCGGCCATTGCCGGTATTTTTTATATAAAAATACTAGCAGGGTGGCCAAAATACCGGCTGTGCTAGTAAAATACCGGCCTGGTGGCAACCCTAGCCACAACATAAAATGTGAAAGAAGTGAAAAGGTCTGAAGAGTTTCTGAATGCATTGTAATTGCAAGAAAAACACAACAAGATTTAGGTACAGGATCGGTTCCCCATCAGTGCAGAGCTGGCTCAGGAATGGTGGCAGGCACGTGTCGGGCATCCGCATGCACAGCGAGGCAAAGACTTTTAGAGACTAGCCTGGTGTCAAGAAGGGCAGCGAAGAAGTCACTTCTCTCCAAGAAAACATCAAGGACACACCGATTCTACAGGAAGTACAGAGACTGGACTGGAGGGGACTGGGCTAAAGTTATTTTCTCCGATGACGCCCCTATCACTCCTGTTTCACGCCAACAAGGCTATGTTCACATGGCATAATATCTGCAGCATGACAGTCCTGAAAATTTCTCATCAGTCAGTGCTAGGCCGCTAGGAATTGTGCCATCCTCAGATTTCTGAGCAGATTCTACCAGATCCAAGCCAGATTTTTCCAGCACAGAAATTCTGCCGTTTGCACGTTGTAGCAGTATTCAACTGAAAACAGCAGGACTGCAATGGAATTTCAGAGTGGAATTTTTCCGACAGATTCCGCTAGGAAGTTATGCTGTGTGAAGGAGGCTTGAAAGGGGTAGTCTTGTGGAAAACTCTCAAATCAACTGGGGCTAGAAAGTGAAAACATATTTGTTAATCTTCATCCATCCAGTACTTAGCTGCGGTATTCTCCAGAGGAAGTTGTGTAGTTCTTTTCAGTCTGACCACAGTGCTCTCTGCTGACACCTCTGTCCGTGTCAGGAACTGTCCAGAGCAGGAGAGGTTTCCTATGGCGATTTGCTCCTGCTCTGAACAGTTCCTGACACAGATATAGGAAACCTCTCCTTCTCTGGACAGTTCCTGACACGGACAGAGGTGTCAGCAGAGAGCCCTGGGGTCCGAAAGAAACAAACTACACAACTTCCTCTGTAGTATACAGCAGATGATAAGTACTGGAAGGATTAAGACTTTTTAATGGAATTAATTAACAAATCTGTTTAACTTTCTAGCACGAGTTGATTTGTAAACAAAAATGTTTTGCACAGGAGTACCCCTTTAAGCATCCTAAAATCATTCATATATGAGGTTGCTTTCCATCCAAGGAAATCTTTGTTAAACACTGCCATGTGCCATGCAATGGTGTCTAAATAGTCTTCAAGAGAAACATATAACAATACCGGAGCAATTTGTTGATGAACAGTTTCCAGCATGATGGGGCACCATGTCACAAGGCAAATGTAAGTAGTAAGGGACACAGTGAAGAAAACATTGAAATCTTGGGTCCACCCTCCAAAAGGGCAGGATGACAAACTAAAACACAGAAATTGTAATAAACTCCAAGAACTGATGAGGCAAGAATGGGTTGTCATCAGTGGATATTCGGTATGCCAGGAAGAATTGCAAAAGCCTTGAAAACAAGGATCAACACTACAAATATAGTACAGCAATTGGAAGATGATGAAAAGATATTTAACACTGTATCCAAGGCTCAATCGATTATAGTAGAATGGTTATTTTTAGGGTCGCATAATTCCAGCAATCATTGGCCACTGGGTCCTTAACATTGGGCAACAATCGGCCAGTTTGAGCAATAATCGCCCCATGTTCACATGGCAGAATTTCTGCTATTCCGGTCAAATTCTGCACAGAAAAGCAGATTTGTTTGCAGTTTTGCTGATTTGAGCAGATTTCTGTGCTTTCAAAACACAAACTCCGCTTGAAATTCCGCCCCATTAACTTTAATGTGGCTCTGAACAAAATTCTGCAAAATTAAAAGACTTGTATTATAATTTGGCGAAATCTGGTATGCAGAATTTCCAATGCGGAGGTTGCATGGAGATGTAAACACCTTTGCAACTGTATTTTTATTGTCCCATTGAGCAGCTCCCACAGCCTAGTGGTTAGAGCAGCCGCCTTGGAGAGCAGAGGTTCAAGAGGTCCATGTTCAAATCCCTCTAACGCACAATTTGTTTCATTACCAATAAAATGGAAGCAAATTTGCAATAGGTCTTTGTTAAAAATGTCCTATTGTTCTGTTATGGTGCGTCCACATCATGTTTTTTTTTTAAATATGCTTTTATTAGATTTTCAAATTTAATACAAAGAAAATGCCTCGGGGCATACCACGAATAATGCATATCAGGAACAGAAAAGAAAACAATGTAGAACATGCATCCTGGAATGTTATAACATGATACAGTGGTCTTCATCATACAATCCACCCTGAATCCCTGAAGTGAGATTCCCAAAGCCCTCATAAGGGCCCTCAGCCTCCACTACGTCAAGGCCCTCTATGAAATAACCCATTTGCCTCTACCAATGCTAGCACTCAGTTCCGCGGCGCGTGTAGGTACCATATGCACAGTCACCCTCCCCTCAGCAAAAGAGGAATAATGAGGTCTCCCCAAAAACAACACCCAGGACACCCCCACTTCGAGTCTAATCGGACATCATCCCGCATTGCAGTCAGGTAATCGCAGTCGCCCCAATTCGCCCGACACCTCTCTCGTCAAGTACCAGGAAGTGTTTCTGAACGGAGTCATCACTTATACTATTTCATCATCAGTCAAGAAGTGTACAATTAAACTTTTCCATTTCTTGAAAAACTGTTTGGCTGACTTCTCCTTAGTCCTGAGGATATCCAAGCTATCCAGGTGCATGTATCTCCTCAGCTGGCCCAGAACTTCCTCTACTGTAGGCATTCTAGCTTCCAACCAATGTGCCAATAAGCCTCTCTTGGCCACCAGGATAACAGTGTGCGCCATAAGTGAGATAGACATATCCACCTGGACAACGTCGAGAATGGCCAGGTTCTGTGTCAGGACCAAACCAGGGATCAATTTTCTCAATATATTATTAGACACCGCATCCAAAAAAAAACATGTTTGTCTACATGTCCATAGTCCGTGGAGTAAGTCAGTCCTATAGTGCCCACAATTCGGGCAATTTTCTATCCTGTCAGGCGTCCGTGGCAGCGAGAAACCGTAAGTAGCATGGTGTAAGATTTTGAATTGGGTCTCCCTCCACCCCTTGTTAGTCATCGCCTTGCGAAGCTTCACCCACCCCTCCAGGATGGGGACGGTTAAATCAGTTTCAGATAACTTGCTCTCCCAATAGGTAAATAGGGAGGCTAGAACAGAATCACTGCCTCGACGCTTAAGATAGCGGTAAAGACAGGAAAGGGTATGGTAAGGAGAAGAGGAGCTGATGAAGCTGTTGAAGGAGGTCTGTGAGTGTTCCCGGGACAAGATTGCCAGTCTGGGACGCAAAAACGCCATCAATTGGCAGTATGGTAAGTAATGTCCCCCGCCCAATCTGAACTTATCGGACAGTTCAGAGAACGTCAGGTATCTAGGTTCTACGTCGTGGAATAGATCAGCCACTGTCATTATATTCGCTGAACGCCACTGTCGAAACTGGGCGGTGGGCCCGCCCAGCTGGAATTCAGGGAGAGTCCACAGAGGCATATATTTGCTAACATAAAAATAAGGGACATCAAGTCCCTGGACTGTTTCCACGCCCCTATGGTATCCTTGAACAGAATGCTGCTCCGGATTTGTGGCGGCAGCGCCGAGAATTTAGTATGCAGTAGTGCAGGAAGCGACCAGGGGGCCGCTACCCCTCCCTCCAGGGCCGTGTTTGAATAGCACGAGTCGCCCCTGAGCCAGTCGATACAATGCCGGAACAGGCATGACAGGTTATAATGTTTAATACCAGGGAACCCCACCCTTCTCCTTCGGAAGCATCAATTTGCGTAAAGCAATTCTGGCCCTTTTATCCGCCCATATAAATTTCGTTAAGTGAGAAGTAAGTAATTGGATGTCACCCCGTTTAAGCAGCACCGGTATAGTCTGCATAGGATACAGGAGTTTCGAGAAGCTAAGCATTTTTAAAGGAGGTGGCACCTAGTTAGGAGGGGCAATGGGAGGGATGCCCATGTTTTCAATTCCGTCGTTATCTTCTGTATAAGTGGGGGGTAATTTAAGGCATAGAGAGAGGAGGGGGTTCTCCCCACCCAGATACCCAGGTATTTGAACGAGGTACGGCTAATGGTCACTTGTCTAGGGAGAGCAGAGGACACTAGGGGTTTGTGGAAAGGGGAAAGGTCAAGCAGGACACTTTTGGAATCATTGACTTTGAATCCCGCCCGAGTCCCAAAATCCTCTAAAAGCTCAAACACTGTCCCCAAGTGCCTTCCAGGATTGGCCAGGAGTGTGTGAGATTTTGTTCTCCCCCACCATTTTGATACCGAAGGAGTCACTCAGAGATAATTTCCTAGAGAGTGGTTCAATGGCAATATTGAACAGGAGTGGTGACAGGGGGCATCCCTGGCGGGTTCCCTTCTGGGGAGCAAAAGGATCCGACAGGAAGCCAGGTGCGTGAATTCTAGCAACCGGTGAATTATACAAGGCATGTAGGTAAGTAAGGAAGGGGCCTCCAAAGTTCATTCGGTCCAGCACCGCCCATAGCCATGCCCACGACACATTATCGAAAGCTTTTTCTGCATTGATAGATAACAGAGCAGGGGAGGGATGACCATGGGGGTGCTGTTGAATGGCGTCCAGTAGTGTCAATACCGTACGAATATGAGTGACTGCAGATCTACCCTTGGTGAATCCCACCTGAACCGGCGATAAAGGGGCAGCACAACTGCCAGTCTGTCGGCCAGGATTTTGGACATTAATTTAACATCTAAATTGAGCAGGGATATTGGTCTGTAGCCCTCTGGTACCCCCCCCCCCCCCCCCCCCCGTCTTTCCCCGGTTTGGGAAAAACTTTAATATATGCCGTATTAGAGTTAGCCGGGATTGGAGCACCCCCTAAGTAAGAGTTATACAAGGCCAATAAATGAGGAGATATCTCGGGTGCTAGGATTTAAAAAAAAGTCGCCGAACAAACCGTCCGGACCCGGTGCCTTATTTGAATTCAACCCCTTGATAGCTACCACCAACTCCTCACCGGTAATGTTTTCCCCTAGCATAGTCAACTTCTCGGCAGTCAAGGTTTGGAGAGATCCCTGGGACAGCCACATCCCCAGTTCGAGAGTAGACCCGGGGGTATGGGAATATAATTGTTTGTAGTAAGACTGCAAGATTTGATTGCTTTAGGATCCCTTCTGGGCGTCCCTGTCCCATCCCTGAGGCTAGTGATGTTAGTAGTAGGTCGTGCCCCTTTCGCGTATCTGGCCAAGAGTCTCCCCGGTTTGTTCCCGAATCGGAATAGTGAGGCCTCGAAATGTGACCGTTTCAAGTTCTCTCTCTTTTCCAGCCAGAGATCGTACCCCGCCTGAGGCTGGGTTCACACTATGTTTGGCCATACTGTTTTCAATCCGTTTTTCTAAAGAAAACCGTATGGCAAAAAAACGGATGGAACAGTATGGAAAAAAGTAAACCGTATGCGTTTTTAAACAGTATACTGTTTTTAAAAGTGCATACAGTTATGTCAGTTTTTATAGAAAAAAAACCCATACGTTTTTGAAAATGTTGTCCATTTTTAATGGGAAAGGGTCTTGGGTGGGGACTTTAGGATTCAAATGCACATGCACAAAGTAAAAACGTATACGTTTTTCCCGTATGGAACCGTATATATGTGCGTTTCCCATTGACGTCAATGTTAAAAAAAAACGTATGCAGTTGCAGTACGGTTTTTAAACCGGAGTCAAAACCGTGGTTAACCACGATTTTGTCTCCGGTTTAAAAAACGTACTGCAACCGCATACGTTTTTTTTTAACATGGATGTCAATGGGAAACACACATATTAGCCGTCATCCATGCCTGTTTCGTGTTCGGTGAAGGATTAGTTAAAAACGCGCTGTACGATGTCCGGAGGGTGCTGCCCAGGTCCGACAACAGGCTGGCAATTTTCTTTTTAAGAGACTTTGAATAGCTAAGGATCCTCCCTCGGAGGACCGCCTTTGCCGCATGCCAAAACAATTGGGGGTTCCAGCATTGAGGGCATGGTATTCCGTCCATAGTCGATCCTTGACCAAGAATCGTGAGGGTGTGAATAATGGGTGTATTCCCTACCATCAGGATTCTGGGATCGCCAGGTGTCCGTCAGGCCCAAGTCAGTCGCCCACCTACCCAGAACGTCGTCACGCCTTCTCGGAACCGGCTGAGTCGGTCTGTTTCTACGCCTGTCCTCGTCGCGATGTAAAACCGTTTTAAAGTCGCCCATCACCATTTGACCAGGGACTGAATAACTCGCCACATCACCAGCTAAGTCAGAGAAGAAAAGAGAGTTCGAATCGTTAGGACCATAGTTATCACATATTCCTCTGTTGCTACCCTCAGCTCTACTGTACAGCGTCGCCCCTCCACATCATTCTTCACAGAGAGTACGTCACAGGAAAATGTTTTGTGAAAAAGAAATAGCACCCCCGCTTTCCTATCTACTGCCGGAGACCCCTCTACCCGGCCCACCCACCATTTGCGCATCCTGAAAAAATCCTCCCTCTCCAGGTGTGTCTCTTGCAAGAGAACTAAGTCCAGGGAGAACTTTTTGAGGTGACGCAAAACGCAGCTACGCTTCTGGGAAGACCTCAACCCCTTTATATTCCATGAAATTGTTCACATAGTTTGAGTATCAGAAAGTAGCATTGTTGGAACTGAGTAGCGGCAGAACCTCAGTTTCAGAGTGCAAAGAACAGAGCTAAGGGTACCTTACCCCCACCTCCCCTCCCCTTCCCATGGAAGACTTGTTTTTTAACGTAGTATAAAATTATTTTTTGTTATTTGTATTTTAACCCCTTTTTTGTTATAATGTGTTTTTTTTTTTACATATAAACATCTATCCTCTTGTAACCTATGTTGTCCCCCCTCCCCCCCTATGCATGCCGAACAGCGGTGTCCCCTAACCCTCCCTCCACCCCTACAACATAACATGTGGAGGACATGAACCAGTAAACAGTACATAATAGTAGCGCCTCAAGTCCGATCAGGCAAGATGCAATCCTGTGCTCATATAGTCTTCCATCCAGCGGCAAAATCAACGAAGGGTCTCACCTGGGAACTTGTGCCCATCTCATTAGCAGGTCCAGGTAGGGAAGAAAATGGAGACGCTGATCCCTCGGCAGGAGACTCCCATCATCCGTGGCAGCGCAGTTCGGTCCGAACGGGGATGCAGATGGATTAAGGGCACTCTGGTCACCAACAGATGCACCCCGGGACTGCCGCGGTGGAGAGCCCGGAGGAGCGCCCCCCCCTCGTGTCGGGGAATGCCCCAATATGTCAGTCAGGCCGGCAGAGGCATCATCAGGTGTCAAGTAAGTTGCCATTTGGCCGTCAGGAAAAAATACACGCAGTTGCGCCGGGTATAGCATGGCGAAGCGGACATTTTTCTTGTATAGAGCGGTACAGATTGGGGACAGTAACTTGCGGCGTCTAGTGACCTCGGCCGAGAAATCACCAAAGATGAGCAGTTTAGCCCCACCTATCACCAGGTCCTCTTGTCGCCTCCTGAATGCCCATAGAACAGCTGTTTTGTCCTGAAAGTCCAGGAACCTGGCTATTACTTGGCGTGGTCGGGACCTTGTGGTTAGGCCCGGGGGTCACCCCCTTCTCCGGCTCCCCCCTCATATCAGGGCCCATTCTATGTGCCCGTTCTACCTTGAATGGTCGGGGTAGGCCCAGGTGTTTAGGCAATAGGTACTCACAGAGATGTAAAAGTTCCGACGCCGGCACAGATTCAGGCACCCCCACAACTCGGAGATTGTTCCGTCTGGATCGATTCTCCAAATCTTCAACCTTGTCCCAGAGGCGGCGGCATTCCGCCTCCAGTGTCACCACCTTCCCATCAGTGAGCGCCCCGCTATCTTCCACTGCCTGGATCCGGTCTTCCGCGGCAGTTAAGCGTGTGCCATGATGCGAAAGCGACTGTTGCAGCTCCTGCAGTGCAGATTGTAGCGTCGCCATCAGGGTCTCCTTTACTCTGGGCACGATGCGGTCCACCATCGCATCTGTCGAGTGCAGCGTAGTCGGTGTTCTGGTGTTTGGAGGTCAGCCTCCGCCATCGGGCCAGAGAGAGATGGATCCGGGGAAGCCGCGCGGCTAGAGGTGGGAGAGGAGGCCGCGCTAGGAGGCCTGCTGCGACTGCGGGATTGCCTGGTCTTCGCGGCTTTATCGTCCCGGATCCCCATGTGTAGCACAAAACGGTCCATATAAGATAGGGCAGCCTTTGGGGAGGTTCGGGCAGACCAAACTGGGTGCTATTGCGGGTAATTCGGGTATATATTAGAAGCGGGAGAGGAGCCGAGCCAGTCCACGTCCTCACAGCATGGCGCCGGAACCGGAAGTCCAAATCATGTTTTGATATGGCAGCTGGTAATTGCCGATACCGATAATGTCCAAAATCGTGAATATCGGCCGATAAGATCGGCCAAACCGATAATCGGTCAATCCCTATTACGGAGCCATAAAAAAATCTATGTAAGCCAAAATAAAATAAAGTAAATGCGCAATTTTGTGGGGCAATAAGTAAATCTTACTTTCTATCGTTATTCTATTGGTTCTGCAGTCAGCTCCGATGCCAGCTCCCATCTCTGTCATTACCGGCAGATGTCATCTGCTGATAGCAGCGGGGATTTGCCGGTTATGACATGGACCCAACCGCCGGCCCGCGTCATGTTGCCCTCACCCGACCCATGACGTACCGGTGGTGCAATGTTTGGATAACTCTTTTCTTGCAGCAGTGCTGCCTAAAGCTTTTGCTAAATTACAACTCCCAGCATGCCCAGACACATCGTTTTGCTGTCCAGGCATGCTTGGAGTTGTACTTTTGCAACAGCCGGAGGCACATGACTAGTAAAACTGTGTGTTACAGCAATGTTGCTGCAGGCTGTGTTCCTCCTGCAGCCTTGTCAATCAGCCATCTCGTATCCATGACCCTTGGACAAGCTGATGCTGCTGTGGGATTCATCAGTATCCCAGGAGGTATGGGGACCCCCTAGTGGTGGGATTTTCAAAGGCAGTTTTCTTTAATAAAATATGAAATTCTTTAAAAGTAGTATATTAGAAAAACTATTGTTTTGCCATGATGTACAACATATAAAAAAGTTTTTACATCTGACCGTGCCCATTTAATGTCAATATATGATACATAGCAATACTATGAATTGTGTTTTATGTTAAAGATGGAAATTTTAATCTTAAAATAAAAAATAAATCATAACTCAAAAGCTTTCATACGTCTAGTGGCACAAAATGTAGCCTTGGCAAGAATCCTTCAATAAGTGCTATAAAGATGAAATGATAATACAGTCTGCTGTGCCTCACTACTATAAAAGGAGAACATAAGACGCTACCAGCGTCCACTGAATCACAAGTTTAGTCTCCAAACATGTTAGAAGAAAACTCCATGAGGTCAATGCAACGTATCTACCTTCATCATTATCACTTCTGACTCATTTTAATAAGCTGTTGCCAGGGGAATATTGGTCTCCAGGCGATCACACACCAGGTTTGCTAGCAACAAGTGGGTATTTGTCATATTTTCAAAAACATTACTCGATACCATGTGCCAACTTGGAGATGGTGTGTATTCTGGGATAGCCACTTGGCAATGCCTTCTGTTTGGCAGCTGATTAATAGTAATAGCTTTGCTATACCACAATACCTGCCTGCACTGTCTGTACAGGTCTAAACTGCCTAGACAGATAACCTATTTGGTTCCATTTATGTAAAAATATGAACAATCTTCAAATACATCAGTGGTGTGTCTATAGTTACAAACTCTTTAAGCGACTATAAAATTCATCTTTAGATACATTGCACAGACAAAAGTTTAGATCAGGGACCACTTTTAACATTAGGTGCAAAATGCAGGAGAGAGGCTCCATAGACTATAATGGATCAGATGGGCTGAATGTTAAGTTGTGTGCTTCATCCGGTTATATCTAACGACTGGAAGGGGCTCAGTACTGAGAATCCGACCGATTATTGTCATTAGAAAAAACTTTTCACATGTTGCATACACAGGTCTAAAGTTATTATGGCACAGGGTCTCACTCTTGAGACTTGCTGAGAGTTATAAGTCAGAAAGCAAGCGCAACCACCCTCGGCTCCCCGGCTGGCAGACCCAACCTTTTTCTGTATAGACTTGTACAGAGTCAAGGTTAGATTTGATTGACAGTCAGGGAGTGAGACGTGTGTTGCCACTTGCTTCCCAATAACTAGGGATTGCAGCAAGTCTCAATAGTGAAACCCGATGCAATCAAAACTTACGTGGCCGCACGTCAAAATCTATTTCATTAAACGTTATTGTTTTATTAGACAGTATTTGAGATTTACATTTTTTCAGTTGGGAGAGGTCACGGTTTTACTTTTAACTAAAAGGTTATGAAAATAACCCAACCAAACTTTACAAATCCAGAAGCATTCTTCAGAGTCGGTATGGTAAAGACTTTATAGGGGTGCCTACCAAACACCAGTGAGAGCAGATTCAGTTTAGTTGCCATTTCATTCGCATGGAAGCAGAGTTGTACTGACAATATATGTTATGTACATCACCACTATGTTTCCTCTCCTCTCTAATCTGTGAAGCCTTAAAGCTTTAGTGTCATTTAAAGAAACTTTTGATATGATGTCAAACATTTAGATCCCACTGGATCTCCATTTTCATCCCACCGATAAGTCAGTGGTGACTGCAGCAGAGCAGAATTATTATTTTTTTTATTAAAGGAAATCTGTCATCAGAATTACCCGCACTAAACCTGTTACACAGGCTTGTAGTGCGGGTGATCCTGATTAAAACGCTCCTTACCTGGTTAAAAATGGTTCAGCGGTTCTTCAGATATCTTTATTTTTAGTTTTCTGTTATTCCCTTGCTTGGTACTCAGTGGGAGGTGTTATCATCTGGGACTCGGCCACACGTCATTCTAGCTGGGCGGAGCGGCCGCCCGGCTCATGAATATTCATGAACTTATCCTCGCGGCCCTCCCCACCAGACCTAGAAAAAGGAGTTAGACTACGAGGATAAGTTCATGAATATTCATGAGCCGGGCGGCAGCTCCGCCCAGCTATAATGACGTATAGCCGAGTCCCAGATGATAACACCTCCCACTGAGTCCCAAGCCAGGGAATAACAGAAAACTAAAAATAAAGATATCTGAAGAGCCGCTGAACCATTTTTAACCAGGTAAGGAGTGTTTTAATCAGGATCACCCACACTACAAGCCTGTGTAACAGATTCTGATGACAGATTTCCTTTAACTTTCAAGGGCATCCTATCTACAGTGACGGAGGGGGGGGGGGACAAACTACCTACAGTGGGCTCCTATATAAAGGGGGCAAGCTACCCACAGATAGAGGGTCTTAAATACATGGGGCAAGCTAACTGCAGGGGGGGGTCCTATATACAGGGGGAAAACTATCTTCAGGGTGGTCATATCTAAAGGAATGGCAAACTAAAAAGGGGGGGGGTAAAATACCTTTAGGGGCAAACTTTCTACTGGGGGGGGGTCCTACTTAAATGGGGAAAACTTTCTACAGAGCGGTGCTACCTAACCTAGTTTGCCCCTCTTACTTGGAGAGGGCAAACTACAAGAGGCAGGCCATCTACTGAGGAAAATTACATATTGGGGAAATTACCTACAGGATGAAATTACCTACTAAGGGCGCCAGCTTACTTAAATGGGCACGGTCAGACAATAACTTTTGATATATTATAAAGCATGCAAAAACAATATGTTTTGCAATTGACTTCATCAGAAAATTTTCAGTATTTCATACTGAAAAAGCCAGTAAAAAAAACTGGCCACTAGGGGTCCCCCTGCCTCCTGGGACATATACCAGTCATGCAGTGTCCAGTGGTCCATGAGTGGCAAGTTTCTAGGGTTCTCATGGAGTCAAATTTGTGATCTACTTGCTTGGGGAGGATCAGATTTCCTTATCTTTCTCGGACATGAAGGAACATTATAGCATCCCTGGAAATGCCTTTTATAGGTATTTTCAGCTTCGGCATGCGATTCAGGCGCAGTTTGGCTCCCTGACATTTACTCCTGTGTTTTCTGATGTGGAGATTCTCCTGGGCACTACGGATCTTTCTAAACCCCTCAATCCGACCTGTGCTCTCCTCCAGACATTTGGGCCTAGCATTTTTTCACAAGCCTTTCATAAATGGGTGGCTGTAATCCCGGATTTGTCTGCAAGTCAGTGGAAGGCTCTTATTCCACTGTAGTTAGTAGTAGAGATATGCTGATCCAATCAAGATAAGTTTTTAGGTTGTATTATACCCCTGCTAAGCTGAAGCGCATTGGCTTTTCTACGTCTGATCTGCGTTTCCGTTGCTCTTAGGAAATCGGTACTTTTTGCATACTGTGTGGGAGTGTCCCATCATTGCTCTTCTGGAGGGAGGTGATGGGGTTTATGGCTGATAATTTAGACTTCCTTTTCTTACTCACCCCTGTGGTACGCCTGCTGGGAGTCATTATTGAGGTGGTCTCTGGTTCGCATTGACGCTTACTACTTTACTTCCTGCTATTCTGTGCCCGTAAGGTGGTAGTAATGACCTGGAAGGACACCATGCCTCCCCCGATGTCTAGTTGGCTAACTTTGGTTAGTAAATATGTCCTGTTATACCAGGTTCTATATGCGAGTCTTAAGTGCCCTAAAAAAACTTTAACAAGGTATAGACCACCTGCCTTTTGCTGGATGTGTCGACGGACCCTCGACTAGACTATCCCAGTATGTATTCTGTGCTGCGGTTCTTTACAGGAAAGGGATTGTGTGTGTGTCTGCTTCTGTCTGTGTTGGGCTTCCTATGGTGGGTCTCAGATGTGCCCTTCTGTTTTACTGGAGCATATATTTACATACTCTGAATCTTTGTCAATGTGCTAGAGCCGGACTTCGGGACCTACGTCGTCTGTTGTATATGATCTACCTTGTTCCACCTTGTTGGTGGTGTTAATTAAAATGCAAAACTTAAATAAATATTAAAAAATAAATAAAATGTAGATCTGCCCAAAGTAACAAGTTGTCTTTAATACTTGTAAATAAATTTGCACTGTGATAAATACACGTATTGGGAATGTTGTAAAAGAAATAATATAAAATTCTAAGAAATACATTATCATTCCCCTTTCAATTCAATAGAGAAAACTAATAGGTCTTGTCCTGAAATGGCTGGTAAGACAGCAGACACAGAAGTCACACTGTACAAAGGACTACACCAGAATGGCATCCCTAGGGCGCCACAAAATCCTGTCCACTGCCTGTCCTAATAGGAGCTGACTGCCTCCTACAGCTATGCCTTTCATAAAGCCTGGAGAGCAAAGGGGCGATGTTCAGTCAGCTGTCTGGGTCATATATGACACATGCCTTCCATCACGAAAAGCAAAGTGGGACCTCAATGCCAGAAGCAGCTCTACAAGTGCACAGAAAGCTGTTCTTTATGGCTTCTGCTGTCATCATGTAAAACTGATCTATGAAGCTCAAGTGTAATGAAACCGCTTACAGCATTCTAAAACTCTTTTCTTTTTCAACCTTTGTACTATTGACAAAAAAATTCATATAAAGACAGTCAGTGAGAAGAGGAACTATGCAGTAGTTTTCTTTATAATAATCTGAGGTCTCTGAGGAAATGTTTCAGAGATTCTCATTAAAACCCTTTACATTTAACTGCTGCATAGGGACCACTTGACCAAAGGCTATCAAAAAGGGAAGGAGAAAAGGAGTCAGGTACCACCTATAGAGTAGTTTTTCTAGACACCTCCAAATGAGAGGCATTGTGGGAGACCTTAGTGGGCAAAGTAAATGCATAGGCCCATTTGTTGAGCAGTGAATATAGTTTGTAAATCCTTTCCCCATCTAGAACAGCAGGATAGTAAGTCATCGTCAACTTGTAAGGAAAGGTACAAATAAACATTTAGCTACAAAAAAAGAAAAAAGGGAAGGCGATAAAGCCTATATCTTTGAAAGGATTCAAGGAGGGTAGTTTTAACTATTAGCAAAAATGTATTTGACATAAACTAAAAGATTAAATATAACCTTTGCGATGGGAATGCCCCTTTAACTAATTTAGAAGTAAAATAGGCAAACCAATAAATGTAGCCATTACCTGCTGGATACACAAGGGATACATCTAACATGATGGTCTAGTCATTCTTAATCATTACTATAATACAGCTACACCAGACTACAAGATTCCCCATATAGCACAGAAGGGTAGTGTGGGAACTGGCAAGGCACAAACCCCACCTTTACTGAGATAAGTGTATTACAACTGGAGTTAAATATCTTTCAATTTGCACAGAAATTAAACTATGGTCACATTATGATCTTTTATGTTCTGCATCATCTATTTATTTACAAGTGATTCTATAGGTCAGTAGCCAAATACTTCTCAGAGGAATCATTCTTTAAAGGAGTAGTCTCATGCAAAAAACATATCCCCTATCCGACTATCTTCTCTCCCATAGAGATATATGAAGGGGGCATGGGCAAGAGAGAGCACAGAGGAGTGCTGTCAGACAGGAGAGAGCACAGAGGAGTGCTTTCAGACAGGAGAGAGCACAGAGGAGTCCTATCAGACAGGAGAGAGCACAGAGGAGTGCTGTCAGACAGGAGAGAGCACAGAGGAGTGCTTTCAGACAGGAGAGAGCACAGAGGAGTCCTATCAGACAGGAGAGAGCACAGAGGAGTCCTATCAGACAGGAGAGAGCACAGAGGAGTCCTATCAGACAGGAGAGAGCACAGAGGAGTCCTATCAGACAGGAGAGAGCACAGAGGAGTCCTATCAGACAGGAGAGAGCACAGAGGAGTCCTATCAGACAGGAGAGAGCACAGATGAGTGCTGTCAGACAGGAGAGAGCACAGAGGAGTCCTATCAGACAGGAGAGAGCACAGAGGAGTCCTATCAGACAGGAGAGAGCACAGAGGAGTCCTATCAGACAGGAGAGAGCACAGAGGAGTCCTATCAGACAGGAGAGAGCACAGATGAGTGCTGTCAGACAGGAGAGAGCACAGAGGAGTCCTATCAGACAGGAGAGAGCACAGAGGAGTCCTATCAGAGAGGACTCCTCTGTGCTCTCTCTCCTATCAGACAGGAGGGATCACAGAGGAGTGCTATCAGACAGGAGAGAGCACAGAGGAGTGCTATCAGACAGGAGAGAGCACAGAGGAGTGCTATCAGACAGGAGAGAGCACAGAAGAGTGCTATCAGACAGGAGAGAGCACAGAAGAGTGCTATCAGACAGGAGAGAGCACAGAAGAGTGCTATCAGACAGGAGAGAGCACAGAAGAGTGCTATCAGACAGGAGAGAGCACAGAGGAGTGCTATCAGACAGGTGAGAGCACAGAGGAGCGCTATCAGACAGGTGAGAGCACATAGGAGCCCTATCAGACAGGAGAGAGCACAGAGGAGTGCTAGCCCATGCTCACTTACTGGACTTTGTCCATGCCTGGGCTTCAGCTTGGACAAACCCATAATAACCCATGTCAATGGAACTGAGCTGCAATACCACGCACAACCTAGGGATAGACATGGTGCTGGTTTTGTAAGAATTCAGCTCTGTTTTTCTAATCCTGTATAACCCCTTAAAGAATTCCCTTTACTAGAACTAAGGACCTAGACCAACACCAGAGACCATCCCCATAGCATTATAACTTCTCTTACAAACATTACAGAATTCTACTGGCATTCACCAAACACATTGCACTTTTTTCACATGTATAGTTCATGTGTTGTACAGTAGAGCAGCACATAATTCGACAGGACTCACCGGCTGAAGCACTTCTTCCTGTCTTCTGCTTTGGCTTTGTCGGTTAATGAAGGACCACGTTGAGAGCTTATAATGATTCAGAAGGCAGACGATCACAACAACCATCACAGTTATAACCACGATTATGATGATGATCTGCACAAACTCCAGTTCAGCTGAAAGACACAAAACACAACTTCATGAAGTACATGACCAGAAAGACGACACAGCTACTTAGCTGCGTGTAGGCCAATCTATTGTTGTATTTTTACTGAACTATATAGCCCTAATGCTTCATTACATTCACTTTTAAATGGTGATGATCACTTGGCCAAGTACTAGACAGAGAATTACACATACAAACTAAAATAGATCACAGAACACATCAAATTAACAATTCAGGAAAAGGTACACGCCCTCATCTATGGTGTCAGACAACACTGTGGTTACAATAAATGCCTTAGTAGTTTCACCACTACTGTGGCTTTGTCAAGAGGCAACGGACTATCTAGCCTGTTGCCTCTTGACAAAGCCACAGTAGTGGCAAAACATTGAAAGGTGTGGGGAGGGGGAGGGCCTGTGTAGGATGTTTTAATAATTGGGTGTTGCGAAATCCCTGATACAAGAGGGACATTCTGCAGATATGTCCTGAAAGAAGTGTCATAACACTAGCGTGGCCATTCCTCAATGATAGTGTGATATACATTTATACACAGGGTACACATCAGCTTATTTTAATCTGTGTGTAACATTTAAATAAAATTATTTTGGTTTCTATTTAGGCTAGATGGGAAAATTAGGGTATTTGTGACCACCTAGGTGGTTATTGTAACTTTTGTGATTAACCCTCCATTCATAGGTCTCATAGATTAGACAATACTCTGAGCATGATGCCGCTCTGTATTATCGGCATGTGCAAGGCATAAATAGGAGCAGGCAGCAGGAAGACTCTACTCTACGTCCATTTCTTGTCGATAGTGGATAAAAGCATTTATTCTGTTGTCAGTGCCCAATCTACTTTATAAGTATCAGAAACAAGCATCAAAAATTAAAAGGTACCGTATTTATCGGTGTATAACACGCACTTTTAGAACTTAAATTTAAGGCAAAAGGCCTGCCTGCGTGTTATATGCCAATAAATCTTCTGGTCACTGATTTAAAGCGGCCGCAGCAGCGGCTGCTTGTTAAGTATTAGCAGCACGGCCGCGGCCACTTTAAATCAGTGACCGGTGGCGTCTCCTCCCCACTCTGGAAAACGGTCACATGTTTTTTCCCGCACTATCCACAGGTACTGGTGGATAGTGCGTGAGACGCTGATTAAAATGAGCCCTACCTTGTCTGGATCTGCCCTACCTTTTATTCAGCGTCTCCCGCACTATCCACCAGTACCTGTGGATAGTGTGGGAGAAAACAAGTGACAGTTTTACTTAAAATTTTTCTTACCTCTCTCCCCCCCCCCCCCCCCCTCTTCATCATTCCCCCTTTTCCCTGCTTTTTATAGTTTTTTTTTTTTTTTTTTTTCTTACCTGGCTGCGCTTCGGCAGGTCAGGTCAGGCGGGGGTCTTGCGGGCTGCGGTCAGTGAAGCAGATGAGTGACGTCCTCTCCCAGCTTCTCTGCGCGGCATTAGTGACGTCATTTTTCATTTCCTGTAGTCGCCGCCGAAAAGCGGCATCCCTGATGCGGCGCAGAGGAGCCAGGAGAGGACGTCACTCATCTGCTTCACTGACCGCAGCCCGCAAGACAGCCGAAGCGAAGCCAGGTAAGGAAAATAAAAAACTATGAAAAGCATGGAAAAGGGGGAATGATGAGGGAGGGGAAGAATAGCATACAGTGGTCTTCAACCTGCGGACCTCCAGATGTTGGAGAACTACAACTCCCAGCACGCCTGGACAGCCAACGGCTGCCTATGCCCGATAGCGCTGTCATCTGCTTGCCTCCCGCCAGCGCCATCGGTCGACAGCGCTATCGGGATCCCTATGCCCGATAGCGCTGTCAACCGCTTGCCTCCCCGCCCGCTGCTCTACTCCCCGTCCCCTGCTAACTATCAGGGAACGGGGAACAGAAAGTAGCGCAGCGAGCGCAGCTAAAGTAGTACTGCGTATGCGCAGCACTACGCAAATAGCGTAGGTAGGTAGATTAGTGTAGGTTGTAATTTAGAATAGTTTAGGCACCACAACTCCCAGCATGGGAGTTGTAGTTTAGGACTACAACTCCCAGCATGCCCAGACAGCTAAACGCTGCCCAGGCATGCTGGAAGTTGTAGTTTAGCATAGATTAGACAGCAAAGGGACCACAACTCCCAGCATGCTCAGACAGCTGAAGGCTGCCCGGGTATGCAGAGAGCTGTAGTGCAGTGAAGGGACCACAACTCCTAGCATGCCCAGACAGCTGAAAGCTGCCCAGGCATGCTGGGAGTTGTAGTGCAGTGAAGTCACCACAACTCCCAGCATGCCCAGACAGCTAAAGGCTGCCCAGGCATGCTGGGAGTTGTAGTTTTACACAGGTATAAAGTAGTTAGCGTAGTGTTAGCGCGATTTTAGCATAGTTAGCGTAGCTTTAGTTTAGTGTTAGCGCAGTTTTACAGTTTTTAGCGTAGCATAGTGTTAGCGCAGTTTTACAGTTTTTAGCGTAGCATAGTGTTAGCGCAGTTGTAGCTTATTTAGCATAGCGTAGTTGTAGCGTAGCTTAGTGCTAGTGTAGTTTTAGCGTATTTAGCGTAGCTTAGTGTTAGCGCAGTTTTAGTGTATTTAGCATAGCTTAGTGTTAGCGCAGTTTTAGCGTATTTAGCGTAGTGTAGTGTTAGCCCAGTTTTAGCGTAGAGTAGCTTAGTGTTAGTGCAGTTTAGTGTATTTAGTGTAGAGTAGTGTTAGCGCAGTTTTAGCGTAGCTTAGTTTTAGCACAGTTTTAATGTATTTAGTGTGGTGTAGCATTAGCACAGTTTTAGCGTATTTAGCATAGCGTATTGTTAGCGTAGTCTTAGAGTAGCGAGCGCAGCGTAGTCTTAGAGTAGTTAGTGTAGTGTAGTGTTAGTCCAGTTCTAGCATAGTTGGCGTAGTTGTACACGGGTGTAGTGTAGCTAACTCAGTTTTACAGGCAGATAAACTGTGTAAAACTGTGTATAGCTGTGTAAAACTACAACTCCCAGCATGCCTGGGCATGCTGGGAGTTGTGGTGACTTCACTGCACTACAACTCCCAGCATGCCCGGGCAGCTTTCAGCTGTCTGGGCATGCTAGGAGTTGTAATCCCTTCAGTGCACTACAACTCTCAGCATACATGTCTGGGCATGCTGGGAGTTGTGGTCCCATTGCTGTCTAATCTAAGCTAAACTACAACTCTCAGCATACCCGGGCAGCCTTCAGCTGTCTGGGTATGCTGGGAGTTGTAGTCCCTTCGCTGTCTAATCTAAGCTAAACTACAACTTCCAGCATGCCTGGGCAGCGTTTAGCTGTCTGGGCATGCTGGGAGTTGTTGTCCTAAACTTGTGGTGCCTAAATTATGCTAAATTACAACCTACACTAATCTACCTACCTATGCTATTTGCGTAGTGCTGCGCATGCGCAGTACTACTTTAGCTGCGCTCGCTGCACTACTTTCTGTTCCCCGTTCCCTGAGAGTTAGCAGGGGACGGGGAGTAGAGCTGCGGGCGGGGAGGCAATCGGTTGACAGCGCTATCGGGCATAGGGATCCCGATAGCACTGTCGACCGATGGCGCTGGCGGGAGGCAAGCAGATGACAGCGTTATCGGGCATAGGCATCCCGATAGCGCTGGCGATAGAGTGCGCTGGTAGGTGACAATAAAACAGTAAAAGTCGGGCCACAGAGGCCATGAGAGCTCCGTGCAGCTTCAGCTATCACAGGGAGAGGAGATCCTCTCCCTGTGATAGCCAAACTGAGACTGCTGTGCGCGTCGATGCGTGACGGTTAAATATGTCACGTGACAAGTGTGAGCCAATAGGATGTGATGGAGGCGGAGCATCTCATTCTATGGCAAATCTCATTCTATGGCAATCCATCGGCTGTCCGGGCATGCTGGGAGTTGTAGTTTTGCAACATCTGGAGGTCTGCAGGTTGAAGACCACTGGATGCCATAGGAGGAACATGATGAGACAGGGTGGGGGGAGGCACTAAATGCTTAATGTCTGTATGGCTAGTGGTGATCTGTGACAGGGGAAGTGATGAGACATGGGGGGGATGATGAGATATGGTGGGTGGCGATGAGAGGGGTAAATGTGGCATAGGGACTGATAAAAGGGAAGGAATCGTGTGGCACTGGAGGGCACGGGATCAAACTGAGGTGCAGAAGAAAACAAAGTTGGGGGGGGGGGGGGGGGAGATGATGTGGCATTTAGTCCAAGTCATTTATTTAACATTTTATTTTTTTAACTTCAATTTCTCTGTTAAAATGGGGGGTGCATATTTTGCCATGTATATCACTATTACCTGCAAATATACAGAAGCAAAGTCAGGACAAAGTCAACCCTGGTAAGTTTCTAAAAGGTTTCCCTTTGGCCTAGTTTTGCCACTGACTGCCTTCACATCATAACAGAAGATCGGGAGTGGAAAAGTCTAACGAACTTACATGACACTGCAAACAAAACCTCTAAAGAACAAAGCTATAATAAACGCAGGACTTAATACACAGCAATCCTAGTCTGGATTTACACACATTGCCCTGAACAATCGTTGACTAGAAAGAGAGTCGGTATGAAGAAATACTACAATATACTGCCAGACTCTATTAGGAAATGATAGCAAACAAGAGAGCAAAGCAGGTCACAGACTACATGAGGACAGATGACTGAAGCACAAGGCTTGGAGAGCGACTAGTCGTCAAAAGTAGCTCCAAGCTATCACTTCCTTTTCCACTAACAGGATTAAGATCAAGTAATGTCAATACTTTCAGTGTAAGACAGTAAAATAACAATTATTTGTTTGCTATTGTGGGGTGGCGGATTTCATAGAAACATTGCTACTGAAGAGGTCACACACTTTTAGAACTTGAGAGTTCAGTAAACTAAATACTAAACCTGCCAGCACTTTACTGTATACAAATGCATATCCATAGCCTGTGCTGTACAGATATCAATGTGTAAAGCAACATATTGCCATCATGCCAGCCTCATTGTTTCCCTATGGGGATCAAAAAAAATAATTATATATACACACACACAATGATCCCTCAACATACAATAATCTTTTTCTGGACCATTTTAAGTTGAAACCAGACTCAACATACTATGTTACAGACAGTCCAGATCTGTGAAACGTGTCAATGGCTGGAAGAACTGACCAATCAGAATGGGCATTTCACTGGTAAAAACCCTGTATTACTGAAGTGCATGCACTGACTGATGTCTGGTAGCGCCCCCTACAGTACAGGGAGGTATTACATGTTCTGTACACTTTACCTGTACCAGGGTTAGCTGCTCCTTTGGACACCAGGCGAGGGCGGCTCCATGTTACTTTTTTTTAGGACATTGCGTTTACTGTACAGGACCCCGAAGAAGCTCCTGTCCTCTACATAGACCAGTGTTTCCCAAGCAGGGAGCCCCCAGCTGTTGCAAAACTACAACTCCCAGCATGCCCGGACAGCCTTTGGCTGTCCGGGCATGCTGAGAGTTGTAGTTTTACAACAGCTGTAGGCCCCCTGCTTGGGAAACACTGACAGACAGTGATTACAGCTCCCAGCAGATCTTTCTTACTTTTATATGTAAGGATTTGCTTTATCTATATTAAATTAGTTATCTGCGTATTTTTCTTTCATCCTCACTTTTTCCTATTTTTGGATGACATTTTGGTGCCTTTAGAACCAATTACCAGGTTTCCATAGAGTTCTGGTCTCAACATACAATGGTTTCAACATACAATGGTCGTCCCAGAACCAATTAATATTGTAACTTGAGGGACCACTGTATAATATTATTATTACTAATAATAATAATAATTATGTCTATGGGGCACCGTATGGGATGTCGGATGCAATAGATCCAGCTTGTTGCATCCTGTGTTCCAGATCACTGGCCATGTGTGCAGGACCTAAGAGACCATGGGTTAGCCCTCCTGACAAGTCAGTTTTAGTAAGTACTTGTGATCCCCATAATATAACAATATAACAAACTCTTTTCTTATAGCTCTGCTTTTTGCCTTTCATATGTTATTCTATTATGACTAAACTTACAATCGGTGTTAACAGTTGTGGGCAGGTTTGTACACACTTGCCTTGATTTATCAAGTACGGCCCTGATTTCTAAAAGTGTGACAGAAAAACTGGCAAGATTTTGCCCATAACAACCAATCACAGCTCAGCTTTCCTATCTTAACCAGCTCTGGTAAAGTGAAAGCTGAGCTGTGATTGGTTGTTCTGGGCAAAATCTCTCCAGTTTTTCTGTCACACTTTTACAAATCAGGGCTGTACTGTCACACTATCCAATCAGAGCAAAGAGAATCAGACTACGTAGGGACACACCCCTATGACAAAGGCCAAGTTAACACCCAGTTGTCAATATATGCATACATTTACAGGAGGAATACCAGAGGATTATCGCAATGTTGAAGCCAAAGAAAATAAGTTCTATGATTATTAAGATGTACACATCAGAAAACAATTTGAATACATTATGCCTATGTATATTCTCTGGCACTTAGTAGTGTATTAATAGTGGTTAGAGATGAGCGAACTTACAGTAAATTCGAATCGTCACGAACTTCTCGGCTCGGCAGTTGATGACTTTTCCTGCGTAAATTAGTTCAGCCTTCAGGTGCTCCGGTGGTCTGGCAAAGGTGGATACATTCCTAGGAAAGAGTCTCCTAGGACTGTATTCACCTTTTCCAGACCACCGGAGCACCTGAAAGCTGAACTAATTTATGCAGGAAAAGTCATCAACTGCCGAGCCGGGAAGTTTGTGACGAATCGAATTTACTGTAAGTTCGCTCATCTCTAATAGTGGTAATGCTTTACACTGGCAGAAGAATATACAAAAACAGCAGACAGAGAAAACGGGAAAGAATATGCTCTAGTATTCTACAAGTGTATCCCCTATATGTATATGGGCATCAATATGTCAACTCCATGAATATGTGTACAAAAAAAACAAAAAAAACAGAGTCACTTGTGAATAAACAATGCTTCTGAGCGAAGACAAGTTTATTAAACATATATGAAAACATTTACATACAATATAGGAAGTGAATTGCAAGAGGAACACAGCATCAATAAGGTGATATCACCGGCCCAGCATACAATTTATCAGTAAGAAGCACATAAATAGGTCACAAGCTATAGCAGCAAATTAGAACGAAAATGAAGTATAATGGCACACAATTGCACTAAAGGGTGAGGTATAACACATACAACTTAAAACACTCAAAGTGAGAGTAAAGTGCCAAATAAGTCAAAAAGTGACAAGTGCATATAAGCTAACCACGCTGGATACAGACCTAATGGTGGGTAACAAAAGGACAAGTAGTAGCAGGCGCCGGGATAGCACCACTCCAACGCACGTTTCGGTACGTCACCTTCGTCTGGGAGTCCAGATATCACCTTATTGATGCTGTATTACTCTCGCAATTCACTTCTTATATCGTATGTACCGTATATACTCGAGTACAAGCTGAGTTTTTCAGCACGATTTTTCGTGCTGAAAACGCCCCCCTCGGCTTATACTCGAGTGAACTCTCCGCCTGTCAATCCCTTCTCAGTGGTCACCAACCTGCAGACCTCCAGATGTTGCAAAACTACAACTCCCAGCATGCCTGGACAGTCATCTTCACCGGGAGGCCCTCTTCTCCGCTCTGGGCCGGCCCTAGACTAGTGACGTTGCCTTGACGACGACGCACAGGGACGTCCGTGCGCAGCAGACCGTGACGTCCCTGCGGATGAACGTCCCTGTGAGTCATTGTCAAGGCAACATCACTAGTCCGGGGCCAGCCCGGAGCGGAGAAGAGGGCCTCCCGGTGAAGATGGACAGCCCGGAACGACTAACCCTCCCCACCGGACGGTCCCTGCGGCAACGATGGCCCGGACCAGCTCACCCTTCCTTCCCACCGAGGGGACGTGAGTAGAAAACTAAAGGGGGGTCTGGATGATGACGAAGGCCGCAGTGGTCTTCAACCTGCGGACCTCCAGATGTTTCAAAACTACAACTCCCAGCATGCCCGGGCATGCTGGGAGTTGTAGTTTTGCAACATCTGGAGGTCCGCAGGTTGAAGACCACTGAGAAGGGATTGACAGGAGGTGATGATGAAGGGGGGGGGGGGGGGGGAGTTGATGACGGGGGTGTTAATGACGGGGGTGTTAATGACGGGGGTGTTAATGACGGGGGTGTTAATGACGGGGGTGTTAATGACGGGGGTGTTAATGACGGGGGTGTTAATGACGGGGGTGTTAATGACGGGGGTGTTAATGACGGGGGTGTTAATGACGGGGGTGTTAATGACGGGGGTGTTAATGACGGGGGTGTTAATGACGGGGTGTTAATGACGGGGGTGTTAATGACGGGGGTGTTAATGACGGGGGTGTTAATGACGGGGGTGTTAATGACGGGGGTGTTAATGACGGGGGTGTTAATGACGGGGGTGTTAATGACGGGGGTGTTAATGACGGGGGTGTTAATGACGGGGTGTTAATGACGGGGGTGTTAATGACGGGGGTGTTAATGACGGGGGTGTTAATGACGGGGGTGTTAATGACGGGGGTCTGGATGATGACAGGGGGGGGGGGTGATGTTTTTCCCACCCTAGGCTTATAGTCGAGTCAATAACTTTTCCTGGGTTTTTGGGGGTGAAATTAGGGGCCTCAGCTTATATTCGGGTCGGCTTATACTCTAGTATATACGTTTTCATATAGGTTTTAAATAAACGTGTTGTCGCTCAGACACATTATTTATTCACAAGTGACTCCGATTGGTTTTCTTTGGGTTTTTTTTTGTACTGGAAGAAGAATGTAGGTTACAGTTTCCTTGTTTCATTCCAGAGCTGAATCTGTGTAAGGTCACAGAGAGCTAAAGCCTCTGACAACAAAGGTCTTTGTAGATGTCTACTGCCAAAACTGTTCTAACACATGGTTTACTTAACTCTATCTGCACTGAGGCAGATCCCGTCACATGCATTAAACTGACCAACAGACCCCCGTTTATCTGACGGAGGACAAAAGTATGTCAGGGTCTGCTGGATGGAATACTGCAACCCTTCAATACATTCAGCTGGATACAATATACATTTAATCTTTACATTTTTTACATAGGACCCTACACATGATGATAAATGCCGTGGCATCTATTATTGGTATATATCAAATATATACCTCAGGAACTCCTCACGATCTATGTCTGACAGACACTGCTTGACGTAATATGAACCCAGCTTTACCAATCAGCAGAGTGCTGCTTTCTGCACATGTGTCAGATTCACGGAACATCTGGTATATGAACAATATACTTCTACAAGTAGAGGCCCAGACCAGTCTTAAAGGGTTACTCCGCTCCCCAGCACCCGGACCATTGAGTTCCAAACGCTGTGTGCGGGCTTCCGTGTTCACGCCCGCCTCCTCGTGAAGTCACGCCCCGTCATGTGACGTCACATCCCACCCCCTCAACACAAGTCTATGGGAGGGGGCGTGACGGCCGTCACGCCCCCTCCCATAGACTTGCATTGAGGGTTCGGGATGTGACGTCACATGAGGGGGCGGGATTTGACATCACATGACGGGGTGTGATTTCACAAGGGGGCGGGCGTGAACACAGAAGCCCAAACACAGAGTTCGGAACTCAATGTTCCAGATGCTGGTTAGCAGAGTAACCCTTTAAAGCACTGAGCACTATAGAATGTGATGCAATACAAACTGGACAGAGATGTGAAGGAAGAGTCATAAAAGACTTTGCTCACAGCTCTGTAGATTGTAAAAACAAGCAGCATATGCCAAGTATGGGATCAGTAGTTTCTGCCCCAGTGATAGGAGAGGACTTCATACACTACACGTAGATTGCCCAACAACTTCAGTCAACTTGAGGGAGGTCAGTTCCTTGGACCACCAGTGAATTCCAGAACAAAAGAGCTCTCTATGCAGATACTGTCGATCTATGACACAACAATGCAAGTAAAGCTCTGTTGATCTGAATGGCCCTTTGCTAAGAATGTTGTGTCAGAGCTTTCCAGTGATGGAAATTATAAAGGAATGCTGAATGGGCCCAGTCACTCTATAATCTAGGATACTGACAATGATACAAGCTCATAGACTCCACTGATGTAATCTTCTAACATGTCCCTGTTATGTGTCAGACATTCCCTTTTGCTAGATTCTCACATAAAAGGGAAACTCAAACAAAACCCAAGTTGCACAATGTAACAATTCATTACAGGAGACAAAGAAGTAGATTTCCACGTTATATATCATCAATGTTCAGTTACTACGTAACAAAACTTTGTGTTTAATTCTATAGAACTTTTGGAGCTATGTGTATTGTAATGCAATTCAATCTACCCATCATATTTGCTGAACTGAATGAATTGGTTATGATCACATCTATCTGGGTGTCTGACTATTCTTAACTAATGGAAGTCTGGATAATCCAGAGCTAGGTGAGAAGTTTAGAAAGATAAATCAATGGATATCCTTTTAAATAGTCAGAATACTGTGAACTGAAGGCACCAACCTCTCAGCAATTTCTAAGTGTAGAGGATAAGTTTCAGAACACCGGGGGGGGGGGGGGGGGGGGGGGGGGGAGGGGGGTCTTACCGCTGGGGCCTCAGCAAACTACTGTACGGCAAGCGGGAAGGGGGTGTGCGGACCATCGCATGAAGCGGTGACTGACACGCCCCCCTAATACAACACTATGGAAGACCCGGAGACTGCCAGAGCTCCGGCACTGCCCTACAGTTGTATTGAGGGGTGCGTGTCAGCCGCCTATTCGCGCGGTGATCAGCACACCCCCTTCCCAGGGGGCCCCTGCACAGGAGATCGCGATAAGTTTCAAACAACCCACCCCCCCCCCCCCCCCCCCCCCCCATCCCATGATCTCAAACTTATCCCCTATCCTTAGGATAAGGGAGAAGTTTTTCAGGACTGGACTACTCCTTTAACATCCGTTTCCCATCAACTTCAATGTTAAATTATATTGTCCGTCTCTTCACCATTATTTTTGTCAA